>NW_027277694.1:0-25528 GCF_030028105.1 Mobula birostris
TCATAGAGGGAGAGAGAGAGACCTGAAACTGGTCAGAAAGGGACTGAGAGACTTGAAACTGGTCAGAGAGGGAGAGAGAGACCTGAAACTGGTCAGAGAAAGAGAGAGAGAGACCTGAAACTAGTCAGAGAGGGAGAGAGAGACCTGAAACCGATCAGAGAGAGAGAAACCAGAAACAGGTCAGAGGGGCAGAGAGACATGAAACCGATCACAGAGAGAGAGAGAGACACCTGAAGCCGGTCAGAGAGGCAGAGAGAGAACTGAAACCAGTCAGAGAGGGAGAGAGAGACCTGAAACAGGTCAGAGAGAGGGAGACAGACCTGAAACCGGACAAAGAGGGAGAGAGCGAGACCTGAAACCGGTCAGAGAGGGACAGAGAGTACAGAAACCGGTCAGAGAGAGAGTGAGAGAGAGAGAGAGACCTGAAACCGGTCAGACAGGGAGTGAGAGATGGACGGTGAAATCGCTCAGAGAGGGAGAGAGAGACCTGAAACCCGTCAGAGAGAGGGAGACAGACCTGAAACCGGTCAAAGAGGGAGAGAGAGAATGGAAGCCGTTCAGAGAGAGAGACAGAGAGAGACCTGAAACTGGTCAGAGAGGAGAGAGAGACATGAAACCCATCAGAGAGAGAGAGAGAGAGACCTGAAAATGGTCAGAGAGAGAGAGAGAGAGAGAGAGAGAGAGAGCGAGCGAGAGAGACCTGAAACCGATCAGAGATGGACAGAGAGACTGGAAACCAGACAGAGACAGAAAGACAGTGAGACCTGAAACCGGTCAGAGACAGAAAGAGAGAGTGACCTGAAACACATCAGACAGAGAGAGAGAGACCTGAAACACATCAGAGAGAGAGAGAGAGACATGAAACCGGTCAGAGAGTGAGAGAGAGACCTGAAACCGGTCAGAGACAGAAAGACAGTGCAACCTGAAACCGGTCAGAGACAGAAAGAGAGAGTGACCTGAAACACATCAGAGAGAGAGAGAGAGGCCTGAAACTGGACAGAGAGGAAGAGAACGACATGAAACCGGTCAGAGAGTGAGAGAGAGAATGGAAACCGGTCAGAAAGAGAGAGAGAGAGACCTGAAACCACTCAGAGAGAGGGAGAGAGACCTGGAAACAGTCAGAGAGGGAGACAGACATGAACATGGTCAGAGAGAGACAGAGAGACCTGAAACCGTTCAGAGAGGGAGAGAGAGAGAGCTGATACCGGTCAGACAGGGAGTGAGAGATCTGAAACTGGTCAGAGAGGGAGAGAGAGACCAGAAACCGGTCAGAGAGTGAGAGAGAGAATGGAAACAGGTCAGAGAGGCAGAGAGACATGAAACCGGTCACAGAGAGAGAGAGACACCTGATGCCGGTCAGAGAGGCAGAGAGAGAACTGAAACCGGTCAGAGAGGGAGAGAGAGACCTGAAACAGGTCAGAGAGAGGGAGACAGACCTGAAACCGGACAAAGAGGGAGAGAGCGAGACCTGAAACCGGTCAGAGAGGGACAGAGAGAACGGAAACCGGTCAGAGAGAAAGAGAGAGAGAGAGAGAGACCTGAAACCGGTCAGACAGGGAGTGAGAGATAGACGGTGAAATCGCTCAGAGAGGGAGAGAGAGACCCGAAACCGGTCAAAGAGGGAGAGAGAGAATGGAAGCCGTTCAGAGAGGGAGAGAGAGGCCCTGAAACCGATCAGAGAGAGAGAAACCAGAAACCGGTCAGAGAGGGAGACAGACATGAAAATGGTCTGAGAGAGACAGAGAGACCTGAAACTGTTCAGATAGGGAGAGAGAGAGAGCTGAAACCGGTTAGTGAGAGAGAGAGAGAGAGAGACCTGAAACCGGTCAGACAGAGAGAGAGAGAGAGCTGAAACCGGTTAGTGAGAGAGAGAGAGAGAGAGAGAGAGAGAGACCTGAAACCGGTCAGAGCGGGAGAGAAAGAGAGAGACCTGAATCTGGTCAGAGAGTGAGAGAGAGACCTGAAACTGGTCAGAGAGGGAGAGAGAGACATGAAACCTGTCAGAGAGAGAGAGAGAGACCTGAAACCGGTGAGTGAGAGAGAGACATGAAACCGGACAGAGAAGGAGAGAGAGACCTTAAACTGGTCAGAGAGAGAGAGAGAGAGTGAGAGAGACCTGAAACCCGTCAGAGACGGACAGAGAGACTGGAAACCGGTCAAAGGGGGAGAGAAAGGCCCTGAAACTGATCAGAGAGAGAGAAACCAGAAACCGGTCAGAAAGGAAGACAGACATGAAAACGGTCAGAGAGAGAGAGAGAGACCTGAAACCGTTCAGAGAGGGAGAGAGAGTCCAGAAACCGGTCAGAGAGAGAGAGAGAGACCTGAAACCGGTCAGACAGGGAAAGAGAGAGAGAGAGAGAGCTGAAACCGGTTAGTGAGAGAGAGAGAGAGGGACAGAGAGAACGGAAACCGGTCAGAGAGAGAGAGAGAGAGAGAGACCTGAAACCGGTCAGGGACGAAGAGAGAGAACTGAAACGGGTCAGAGAGGGGGAGAGAGACCTGAAACCGTTCAGAGAGGGAGACAAAGACCTGAAACCGATCAGAGATGGGGCGAGAGAGACCTGAAACTGTTCAGAGAGGGAGAGATAGTCCTGAAACTGGTCAGAGGGAGAGAGAGAGAGACCTGAAACCGGTTAGTGAGAGAGAGAGAGAGAGAGACCTGAAACCGGTCAGAGAGGGACAGAGAGACCTGAAACCAGTCAGAGAGAGAGAGAGAGAGAGAGGGAGATAGAGAGACCTGAAACCAGTCAGAGACAGAAAGACAGAGAGACCTGAAACCGGTCAGAGACAGAAAGAGAGAGTGACCTGTAACACATCAGAGAGAGAGAGAGAGACCTGAAACTGGACAGAAAGGGAGAGAGAGACCTGAAACCTGTCAGAGAGTGGGAGAGAGAATGGAAACCGGTCAGAGAGAGAGAGAGAGACCTGAAACCGGTGAGAGAGTGAGAGAGAGAATGGAAACTGGTCAGAGAGATAGAGAGAGACCTGAACCCAGTCAGAGAGAGGGAGAGAGACCTGAAATCGGTCATAGAGGGAGAGAGAGAGACCTGAAACTGGTCAGAAAGGGACTGAGAGACTTGAAACTGGTCAGAGAGGGAGAGAGAGACCTGAAACTGGTCAGAGAAAGAGAGAGAGAGACCTGAAACTAGTCAGAGAGGGAGAGAGAGACCTGAAACCGATCAGAGAGAGAGAAACCAGAAACAGGTCAGAGAGGCAGAGAGACATGAAACCGATCACAGAGAGAGAGAGACACCTGAAGCCAGTCAGAGAGGCAGAGAGAGAACTGAAACCAGTCAGAGAGGGAGAGAGAGACCTGAAACAGGTCAGAGAGAGGGAGACAGACCTGAAACCGGACAAAGAGGGAGAGAGCGAGACCTGAAACCGGTCAGAGAGGGACAGAGAGTACAGAAACCGGTCAGAGAGAGAGTGAGAGAGAGAGAGAGACCTGAAACCGGTCAGACAGGGAGTGAGAGATGGACGGTGAAGTCGCTCAGAGAGGGAGAGAGAGACCTGAAACCCGTCAGAGAGAGGGAGACAGACCTGAAACCGGTCAAAGAGGGAGAGAGAGAATGGAAGCCGTTCAGAGAGAGAGACAGAGAGAGACCTGAAACTGGTCAGAGAGGGAGAGAGAGACATGAAACCCATCAGAGAGAGAGAGAGAGAGACCTGAAACCGGTCAGACAGGGAGTGAGAGATAGACGGTGAAATCGCTCAGAGAGGGAGAGAGAGACCCGAAACCGGTCAAAGAGGGAGAGAGAGAATGGAAGCCGTTCAGAGAGGGAGAGAGAGGCCCTGAAACCGATCAGAGAGAGAGAAACCAGAAACCGGTCAGAGAGGGAGACAGACATGAAAATGGTCTGAGAGAGACAGAGAGACCTGAAACTGTTCAGATAGGGAGAGAGAGAGAGCTGAAACCGGTTAGTGAGAGAGAGAGAGAGAGAGACCTGAAACCGGTCAGGGACGAAGAGAGAGAACTGAAACGGGTCAGAGAGGGGGAGAGAGACCTGAAACCGTTCAGAGAGGGAGACAAAGACCTGAAACCGATCAGAGATGGGGCGAGAGAGACCTGAAACTGTTCAGAGAGGGAGAGATAGTCCTGAAACTGGTCAGAGGGAGAGAGAGAGAGACCTGAAACCGGTTAGTGAGAGAGAGAGAGAGAGAGACCTGAAACCGGTCAGAGAGGGACAGAGAGACCTGAAACCAGTCAGAGAGAGAGAGAGAGAGAGAGGGAGATAGAGAGACCTGAAACCAGTCAGAGACAGAAAGACAGAGAGACCTGAAACCGGTCAGAGACAGAAAGAGAGAGTGACCTGTAACACATCAGAGAGAGAGAGAGAGACCTGAAACTGGACAGAAAGGGAGAGAGAGACCTGAAACCTGTCAGAGAGTGGGAGAGAGAATGGAAACCGGTCAGAGAGAGAGAGAGAGACCTGAAACCGGTGAGAGAGTGAGAGAGAGAATGGAAACTGGTCAGAGAGATAGAGAGAGACCTGAACCCAGTCAGAGAGAGGGAGAGAGACCTGAAATCGGTCATAGAGGGAGAGAGAGAGACCTGAAACTGGTCAGAAAGGGACTGAGAGACTTGAAACTGGTCAGAGAGGGAGAGAGAGACCTGAAACTGGTCAGAGAAAGAGAGAGAGAGACCTGAAACTAGTCAGAGAGGGAGAGAGAGACCTGAAACCGATCAGAGAGAGAGAAACCAGAAACAGGTCAGAGAGGCAGAGAGACATGAAACCGATCACAGAGAGAGAGAGACACCTGAAGCCAGTCAGAGAGGCAGAGAGAGAACTGAAACCAGTCAGAGAGGGAGAGAGAGACCTGAAACAGGTCAGAGAGAGGGAGACAGACCTGAAACCGGACAAAGAGGGAGAGAGCGAGACCTGAAACCGGTCAGAGAGGGACAGAGAGTACAGAAACCGGTCAGAGAGAGAGTGAGAGAGAGAGAGAGACCTGAAACCGGTCAGACAGGGAGTGAGAGATGGACGGTGAAGTCGCTCAGAGAGGGAGAGAGAGACCTGAAACCCGTCAGAGAGAGGGAGACAGACCTGAAACCGGTCAAAGAGGGAGAGAGAGAATGGAAGCCGTTCAGAGAGAGAGACAGAGAGAGACCTGAAACTGGTCAGAGAGGGAGAGAGAGACATGAAACCCATCAGAGAGAGAGAGAGAGAGACCTGAAACCGGTCAGACAGGGAGTGAGAGATAGACGGTGAAATCGCTCAGAGAGGGAGAGAGAGACCCGAAACCGGTCAAAGAGGGAGAGAGAGAATGGAAGCCGTTCAGAGAGGGAGAGAGAGGCCCTGAAACCGATCAGAGAGAGAGAAACCAGAAACCGGTCAGAGAGGGAGACAGACATGAAAATGGTCTGAGAGAGACAGAGAGACCTGAAACTGTTCAGATAGGGAGAGAGAGAGAGCTGAAACCGGTTAGTGAGAGAGAGAGAGAGAGAGACCTGAAACCGGTCAGACAGAGAGAGAGAGAGAGCTGAAACCGGTTAGTGAGAGAGAGAGAGAGAGAGAGAGAGAGACCTGAAACCGGTCAGAGCGGGAGAGAAAGAGAGAGACCTGAATCTGGTCAGAGAGTGAGAGAGAGACCTGAAACTGGTCAGAGAGGGAGAGAGAGACATGAAACCTGTCAGAGAGAGAGAGAGAGAGTGAGAGAGAGACATGAAACCGGACAGAGAAGGAGAGAGAGACCTTAAACTGGTCAGAGAGAGAGAGAGAGAGTGAGAGAGACCTGAAACCCGTCAGAGACGGACAGAGAGACTGGAAACCGGTCAAAGGGGGAGAGAAAGGCCCTGAAACTGATCAGAGAGAGAGAAACCAGAAACCGGTCAGAAAGGAAGACAGACATGAAAACGGTCAGAGAGAGAGAGAGAGACCTGAAACCGGTCAGACAGGGAGTGAGAGATAGACGGTGAAATCGCTCAGAGAGGGAGAGAGAGACCCGAAACCGGTCAAAGAGGGAGAGAGAGAATGGAAGCCGTTCAGAGAGGGAGAGAGAGGCCCTGAAACCGATCAGAGAGAGAGAAACCAGAAACCGGTCAGAGAGGGAGACAGACATGAAAATGGTCTGAGAGAGACAGAGAGACCTGAAACTGTTCAGATAGGGAGAGAGAGAGAGCTGAAACCGGTTAGTGAGAGAGAGAGAGAGAGAGACCTGAAACCGGTCAGACAGAGAGAGAGAGAGAGCTGAAACCGGTTAGTGAGAGAGAGAGAGAGAGAGAGAGAGAGAGACCTGAAACCGGTCAGAGCGGGAGAGAAAGAGAGAGACCTGAATCTGGTCAGAGAGTGAGAGAGAGACCTGAAACTGGTCAGAGAGGGAGAGAGAGACATGAAACCTGTCAGAGAGAGAGAGAGAGACCTGAAACCGGTGAGTGAGAGAGAGACATGAAACCGGACAGAGAAGGAGAGAGAGACCTTAAACTGGTCAGAGAGAGAGAGAGAGAGTGAGAGAGACCTGAAACCCGTCAGAGACGGACAGAGAGACTGGAAACCGGTCAAAGGGGGAGAGAAAGGCCCTGAAACTGATCAGAGAGAGAGAAACCAGAAACCGGTCAGAAAGGAAGACAGACATGAAAACGGTCAGAGAGAGAGAGAGAGACCTGAAACCGTTCAGAGAGGGAGAGAGAGTCCAGAAACCGGTCAGAGAGAGAGAGAGAGACCTGAAACCGGTCAGACAGGGAAAGAGAGAGAGAGAGAGAGCTGAAACCGGTTAGTGAGAGAGAGAGAGAGGGACAGAGAGAACGGAAACCGGTCAGAGAGAGAGAGAGAGAGAGAGACCTGAAACCGGTCAGGGACGAAGAGAGAGAACTGAAACGGGTCAGAGAGGGGGAGAGAGACCTGAAACCGTTCAGAGAGGGAGACAAAGACCTGAAACCGATCAGAGATGGGGCGAGAGAGACCTGAAACTGTTCAGAGAGGGAGAGATAGTCCTGAAACTGGTCAGAGGGAGAGAGAGAGAGACCTGAAACCGGTTAGTGAGAGAGAGAGAGAGAGAGACCTGAAACCGGTCAGAGAGGGACAGAGAGACCTGAAACCAGTCAGAGAGAGAGAGAGAGAGAGAGGGAGATAGAGAGACCTGAAACCAGTCAGAGACAGAAAGACAGAGAGACCTGAAACCGGTCAGAGACAGAAAGAGAGAGTGACCTGTAACACATCAGAGAGAGAGAGAGAGACCTGAAACTGGACAGAGAGGGAGAGAGAGACCTGAAACCTGTCAGAGAGTGGGAGAGAGAATGGAAACCGGTCAGAGAGAGAGAGAGAGACCTGAAACCGGTGAGAGAGTGAGAGAGAGAATGGAAACTGGTCAGAGAGATAGAGAGAGACCTGAACCCAGTCAGAGAGAGGGAGAGAGACCTGAAATCGGTCATAGAGGGAGAGAGAGAGACCTGAAACTGGTCAGAAAGGGACTGAGAGACTTGAAACTGGTCAGAGAGGGAGAGAGAGACCTGAAACTGGTCAGAGAAAGAGAGAGAGAGACCTGAAACTAGTCAGAGAGGGAGAGAGAGACCTGAAACCGATCAGAGAGAGAGAAACCAGAAACAGGTCAGAGAGGCAGAGAGACATGAAACCGATCACAGAGAGAGAGAGACACCTGAAGCCAGTCAGAGAGGCAGAGAGAGAACTGAAACCAGTCAGAGAGGGAGAGAGAGACCTGAAACAGGTCAGAGAGAGGGAGACAGACCTGAAACCGGACAAAGAGGGAGAGAGCGAGACCTGAAACCGGTCAGAGAGGGACAGAGAGTACAGAAACCGGTCAGAGAGAGAGTGAGAGAGAGAGAGAGACCTGAAACCGGTCAGACAGGGAGTGAGAGATGGACGGTGAAGTCGCTCAGAGAGGGAGAGAGAGACCTGAAACCCGTCAGAGAGAGGGAGACAGACCTGAAACCGGTCAAAGAGGGAGAGAGAGAATGGAAGCCGTTCAGAGAGAGAGACAGAGAGAGACCTGAAACTGGTCAGAGAGGGAGAGAGAGACATGAAACCCATCAGAGAGAGAGAGAGAGAGACCTGAAACCGGTCAGACAGGGAGTGAGAGATAGACGGTGAAATCGCTCAGAGAGGGGGAGAGAGACCTGAAACCGGTCAAAGAGGGAGAGAGAGAATGGAAGCCGTTCAGAGAGGGAGAGAGAGGCCCTGAAACCGATCAGAGAGAGAGAAACCAGAAACCGGTCAGAGAGGGAGAGAAAGAGAGAGACCTGAATCTGGTCAGAGAGTGAGAGAGAGACCTGAAACTGGTCAGAGAGGGAGAGAGAGACATGAAACCTGTCAGAGAGAGAGAGAGAGACCTGAAACCGGTGAGTGAGAGAGAGACATGAAACCGGACAGAGAAGGAGAGAGAGACCTTAAACTGGTCAGAGAGAGAGAGAGAGAGTGAGAGAGACCTGAAACCCGTCAGAGACGGACAGAGAGACTGGAAACCGGTCAAAGAGGGAGAGAAAGGCCCTGAAACTGATCAGAGAGAGAGAAACCAGAAACCGGTCAGAAAGGAAGACAGACATGAAAACGGTCAGAGAGAGAGAGAGAGACCTGAAACCGTTCAGAGAGGGAGAGAGAGTCCAGAAACCGGTCAGAGAGAGAGAGAGAGACCTGAAACCGGTCAGACAGGGAAAGAGAGAGAGAGAGAGAGCTGAAACCGGTTAGTGAGAGAGAGAGAGAGGGACAGAGAGAACGGAAACCGGTCAGAGAGAGAGAGAGAGACATGAAACCCATCAGAGAGAGAGAGAGAGAGACCTGAAACCGGTCAGACAGGGAGTGAGAGATAGACGGTGAAATCGCTCAGACAGGGGGAGAGAGACCTGAAACCGGTCAAAGAGGGAGAGAGAGAATGGAAGCCGTTCAGAGAGGGAGAGAGAGGCCCTGAAACCGATCAGAGAGAGAGAAACCAGAAACCGGTCAGAGAGGGAGACAGACATGAAAATGGTCTGAGAGAGACAGAGAGACCTGAAACTGTTCAGACAGGGAGAGAGAGAGAGCTGAAACCGGTTAGTGTGAGAGAGAGAGAGAGAGAGACCTGAAACCTGTCAGACAGAGAGAGAGAGAGAGAGCTGAAACCGGTTAGTGAGAGAGAGAGAGAGAGAGAGACCTGAAACCGGTCAGAGAGAGAGAGAGAGAGACCTGAAACTGGTCAGAGAGGGATAGAGAGACCTGAAACCGGTCAGAGAGAGAGAGAAAGACCTGAAACCGGTCAGAGAGTGAGAGAAAGAACGGAAACCGGTCAGAAGGAGAGAGAGAAAGGCCCTGAAACTGATCAGAGAGAGAGAAACCAGAAACCAGTCTGAGAGACAGAGAGAGAGACCTGAAACCGGTCAGAGACGAAGAGAGAGAACTGAAACGGGTCAGAGAGGGATAGAGAGACCTGAAACTGTTCAGAGAGTGAGACAAAGACCTGAAACCGATCAGAGATGGGGCGAGAGAGACCTGAAACTGTTCAGAGAGGGAGAGATAGTCCTGAAACTGGTCAGAGGGAGAGAGAGAGAGACCTGAAACCGGTTAGTGAGAGAGAGAGAGAGAGAGAGGGGGAGATAGAGAGACCTGAAACCAGTCTGAGACAGAAAGACAGAGAGACCTGAAACCGGTCAGAGACAGAAAGAGAGAGTGACCTGTAACACATCAGAGAGAGAGAGAGAGACCTGAAACTGGACAGAGAGGGAGAGAGAGACCTGAAACCTGCCAGAGAGTGGGAGAGAGAATGGAAACCGGTCAGAGAGAGAGAGAGAGACCTGAAACCGGTGAGAGAGTGAGAGAGAGAATGGAAACTGGTCAGAGAGATAGAGAGAGACCTGAACCCAGTCAGAGAGAGGGAGAGAGACCTGAAATCGGTCATAGAGGGAGAGAGAGAGACCTGAAACTGGTCAGAAAGGGACTGAGAGACTTGAAACCGATCACAGAGAGAGAGAGAGACACCTGAAGCCGGTCAGAGAGGCAGAGAGAGAACTGAAACCAGTCAGAGAGGGAGAGAGAGACCTGAAACAGGTCAGAGAGAGGGAGACAGACCTGAAACCGGACAAAGAGGGAGAGAGCGAGACCTGAAACCGGTCAGAGAGGGACAGAGAGTACAGAAACCGGTCAGAGAGAGAGTGAGAGAGAGAGAGAGACCTGAAACCGGTCAGACAGGGAGTGAGAGATGGACGGTGAAATCGCTCAGAGAGGGAGAGAGAGACCTGAAACCCGTCAGAGAGAGGGAGACAGACCTGAAACCGGTCAAAGAGGGAGAGAGAGAATGGAAGCCGTTCAGAGAGAGAGACAGAGAGAGACCTGAAACTGGTCAGAGAGGGAGAGAGAGACATGAAACCCATCAGAGAGAGAGAGAGAGAGAGACCTGAAAATGGTCAGAGAGAGAGAGAGAGAGAGAGAGAGAGAGCGAGCGAGAGAGACCTGAAACCGGTCAGAGATGGACAGAGAGACTGGAAACCAGTCAGAGACAGAAAGACAGTGAGACCTGAAACCGGTCAGAGACAGAAAGAGAGAGTGACCTGAAACACATCAGACAGAGAGAGAGAGACCTGAAACACATCAGTCAGAGAGAGAGAGAGAGAGAGACATGAAACCGGTCAGAGAGTGAGAGACAGACCTGAAACCGGTCAGAGACAGAAAGACAGTGCGACCTGAAACCGGTCAGAGACAGAAAGAGAGAGTGACCTGAAACACATCAGAGAGAGAGAGAGAGACCTGAAACTGGACAGAGAGGAAGAGAACGACATGAAACCGGTCAGAGAGTGAGAGAGAGAATGGAAACCGGTCAGAAAGAGAGAAAGAGAGACCTGAAACCACTCAGAGAGAGGGAGAGAGACCTGAAAACGGTCAGAGAGGGAGACAGACATGAACATGGTCAGAGAGAGACAGAGAGACCTGAAACTGTTCAGAGAGGGAGAGAGAGAGAGCTGATACCCGTCAGACAGGGAGTGAGAGATCTGAAACTGGTCAGAGAGGGAGAGAGAGACCAGAAACCGGTCAGAGAGTGAGAGAGAGAATGGAAACAGGTCAGAGAGCCAGAGAGACATGAAACCGGTCACAGAGAGAGAGAGAGACCTGAAACAGGTCAGACAGAGGGGGACAGACCTGAAACCGGACAAAGAGGGAGAGAGCGAGACCTGAAACCGGTCAGAGAGGGACAGAGAGAACGGAAACCGGTCAGAGAGAAAGAGAGAGAGAGAGAGCCCTGAAACCGGTCAGACAGGGAGTGAGAGATAGACGGTGAAATCGCTCAGAGAGGGGGAGAGAGACCTGAAACCGGTCAAAGAGGGAGAGAGAGAATGGAAGCCGTTCAGAGAGGGAGAGAGAGGCCCTGAAACCGATCAGAGAGAGAGAAACCAGAAACCGGTCAGAGAGGGAGACAGACATGAAAATGGTCTGAGAGAGACAGAGAGACCTGAAACTGTTCAGACAGGGAGAGAGAGAGAGCTGAAACCGGTTAGTGAGAGAGAGAGAGAGAGAGAGAGAGACCTGAAACCGGTCAGAGAGAGAGAGAGAGAGACCTGAAACCGGTCAGAGAGTGAGAGAAAGACCTGAAACCGGTCAGAGAGTGAGAGAAAGAACGGAAACCGGTCAGAAGGAGAGAGAGAAAGGCCCTGAAACTGATCAGAGAGAGAGAAACCAGAAACCAGTCTGAGAGACAGAGAGAGAGACCTGAAACCGGTCAGAGACGAAGAGAGAGAACTGAAACGGGTCAGAGAGGGATAGAGAGACCTGAAACTGTTCAGAGAGTGAGACAAAGACCTGAAACCGATCAGAGATGGGGCGAGAGAGACCTGAAACTGTTCAGAGAGGGAGAGATAGTCCTGAAACTGGTCAGAGGGAGAGAGAGAGAGACCTGAAACCGGTTAGTGAGAGAGAGAGAGAGAGAGAGAGAGAGACCTGAAACCGGTCAGAGAGGAACAGAGAGACCTGAAACCAGGCAGAGAGAGAGAGAGAGAGAGAGGGGGAGATAGAGAGACCTGAAACCAGTCTGAGACAGAAAGACAGAGAGACCTGAAACCGGTCAGAGACAGAAAGAGAGAGTGACCTGTAACACATCAGAGAGAGAGAGAGAGACCTGAAACTGGACAGAGAGGGAGAGAGACACCTGAAACCTGTCAGAGAGTGGGAGAGAGAATGGAAACCGGTCAGAGAGAGAGAAAGAGACCTGAAACCGGTGAGAGAGTGAGAGAGAGAATGGAAACTGGTCAGAGAGATAGAGAGAGACCTGAACCCAGTCAGAGAGAGGGAGAGAGACCTGAAATCGGTCATAGAGGGAGAGAGAGAGACCTGAAACTGGTCAGAAAGGGACTGAGAGACTTGAAACTGGTCAGAGAGGGAGAGAGAGACCTGAAACTGGTCAGAGAAAGAGAGAGAGAGACCTGAAACTAGTCAGAGAGGGAGAGAGAGACCTGAAACCGATCAGAGAGAGAGAAACCAGAAACAGGTCAGAGAGGCAGAGAGACATGAAACCGATCACAGAGAGAGAGAGAGACACCTGAAGCCGGTCAGAGAGGCAGAGAGAGAACTGAAACCAGTCAGAGAGGGAGAGAGAGACCTGAAACAGGTCAGAGAGAGGGAGACAGACCTGAAACCGGACAAAGAGGGAGAGAGCGAGACCTGAAACCGGTCAGAGAGGGACAGAGAGTACAGAAACCGGTCAGAGAGAGAGTGAGAGAGAGAGAGAGACCTGAAACCGGTCAGACAGGGAGTGAGAGATGGACGGTGAAATCGCTCAGAGAGGGAGAGAGAGACCTGAAACCCGTCAGAGAGAGGGAGACAGACCTGAAACCGGTCAAAGAGGGAGAGAGAGAATGGAAGCCGTTCAGAGAGAGAGACAGAGAGAGACCTGAAACTGGTCAGAGAGGGAGAGAGAGACATGAAACCCATCAGAGAGAGAGAGAGAGAGACCTGAAAATGGTCAGAGAGAGAGAGAGAGAGAGAGAGAGAGAGCGAGCGAGAGAGACCTGAAACCGATCAGAGATGGACAGAGAGACTGGAAACCAGTCAGAGACAGAAAGACAGTGAGACCTGAAACCGGTCAGAGACAGAAAGAGAGAGTGACCTGAAACACATCAGACAGAGAGAGAGAGACCTGAAACACATCAGAGAGAGAGAGAGAGACATGAAACCGGTCAGAGAGTGAGAGAGAGACCTGAAACCGGTCAGAGACAGAAAGACAGTGCAACCTGAAACCGGTCAGAGACAGAAAGAGAGAGTGACCTGAAACACATCAGAGAGAGAGAGAGAGGCCTGAAACTGGACAGAGAGGAAGAGAACGACATGAAACCGGTCAGAGAGTGAGAGAGAGAATGGAAACCGGTCAGAAAGAGAGAGAGAGAGACCTGAAACCACTCAGAGAGAGGGAGAGAGACCTGAAAACAGTCAGAGAGGGAGACAGACATGAACATGGTCAGAGAGAGACAGAGAGACCTGAAACCGTTCAGAGAGGGAGAGAGAGAGAGCTGATACCGGTCAGACAGGGAGTGAGAGATCTGAAACTGGTCAGAGAGGGAGAGAGCGACCAGAAACCGGTCAGAGAGTGAGAGAGAGAATGGAAACAGGTCAGAGAGGCAGAGAGACATGAAACCGGTCACAGAGAGAGAGAGACACCTGATGCCGGTCAGAGAGGCAGAGAGAGAACTGAAACCGGTCAGAGAGGGAGAGAGAGACCTGAAAAAGGTCAGAGAGAGGGAGACAGACCTGAAACCGGACAAAGAGGGAGAGAGCGAGACCTGAAACCGGTCAGAGAGGGACAGAGAGAACGGAAACCGGTCAGAGAGAAAGAGAGAGAGAGAGAGAGACCTGAAACCGGTCAGACAGGGAGTGAGAGATAGACGGTGAAATCGCTCAGAGAGGGAGAGAGAGACCTGAAACCGGTCAAAGAGGGAGAGAGAGAATGGAAGCCGTTCAGAGAGGGAGAGAGAGGCCCTGAAACCGATCAGAGAGAGAGAAACCAGAAACCGGTCAGAGAGGGAGACAGACATGAAAATGGTCTGAGAGAGACAGAGAGACCTGAAACTGTTCAGACAGGGAGAGAGAGAGAGCTGAAACCGGTTAGTGAGAGAGAGAGAGAGAGAGACCTGAAACCGGTCAGACAGAGAGAGAGAGAGAGCTGAAACCGGTTAGTGAGAGAGAGAGAGAGAGAGAGAGAGAGACCTGAAACCGGTCAGAGCGGGAGAGAAAGAGAGAGACCTGAATCTGGTCAGAGAGTGAGAGAGAGACCTGAAACTGGTCAGAGAGGGAGAGAGAGACATGAAACCTGTCAGAGAGAGAGAGAGAGACCTGAAACCGGTGAGTGAGAGAGAGACATGAAACCGGACAGAGAAGGAGAGAGAGACCTTAAACTGGTCAGAGAGAGAGAGAGAGAGTGAGAGAGACCTGAAACCCGTCAGAGACGGACAGAGAGACTGGAAACCGGTCAAAGAGGGAGAGAAAGGCCCTGAAACTGATCAGAGAGAGAGAAACCAGAAACCGGTCAGAAAGGAAGACAGACATGAAAACGGTCAGAGAGAGAGAGAGAGACCTGAAACCGTTCAGAGAGGGAGAGAGAGTCCAGAAACCGGTCAGAGAGAGAGAGAGAGACCTGAAACCGGTCAGACAGGGAAAGAGAGAGAGAGAGAGAGCTGAAACCGGTTAGTGAGAGAGAGAGAGAGGGACAGAGAGAACGGAAACCGGTCAGAGAGAGAGAGAGAGAGAGAGACCTGAAACCGGTCAGGGACGAAGAGAGAGAACTGAAACGGGTCAGAGAGGGGGAGAGAGACCTGAAACCGTTCAGAGAGGGAGACAAAGACCTGAAACCGATCAGAGATGGGGCGAGAGAGACCTGAAACTGTTCAGAGAGGGAGAGATAGTCCTGAAACTGGTCAGAGGGAGAGAGAGAGAGACCTGAAACCGGTTAGTGAGAGAGAGAGAGAGAGAGACCTGAAACCGGTCAGAGAGGGACAGAGAGACCTGAAACCAGTCAGAGAGAGAGAGAGAGAGAGAGGGAGATAGAGAGACCTGAAACCAGTCAGAGACAGAAAGACAGAGAGACCTGAAACCGGTCAGAGACAGAAAGAGAGAGTGACCTGTAACACATCAGAGAGAGAGAGAGAGACCTGAAACTGGACAGAGAGGGAGAGAGAGACCTGAAACCTGTCAGAGAGTGGGAGAGAGAATGGAAACCGGTCAGAGAGAGAGAGAGAGACCTGAAACCGGTGAGAGAGTGAGAGAGAGAATGGAAACTGGTCAGAGAGATAGAGAGAGACCTGAACCCAGTCAGAGAGAGGGAGAGAGACCTGAAATCGGTCATAGAGGGAGAGAGAGAGACCTGAAACTGGTCAGAAAGGGACTGAGAGACTTGAAACTGGTCAGAGAGGGAGAGAGAGACCTGAAACTGGTCAGAGAAAGAGAGAGAGAGACCTGAAACTAGTCAGAGAGGGAGAGAGAGACCTGAAACCGATCAGAGAGAGAGAAACCAGAAACAGGTCAGAGAGGCAGAGAGACATGAAACCGATCACAGAGAGAGAGAGACACCTGAAGCCAGTCAGAGAGGCAGAGAGAGAACTGAAACCAGTCAGAGAGGGAGAGAGAGACCTGAAACAGGTCAGAGAGAGGGAGACAGACCTGAAACCGGACAAAGAGGGAGAGAGCGAGACCTGAAACCGGTCAGACAGGGAGTGAGAGATGGACGGTGAAGTCGCTCAGAGAGGGAGAGAGAGACCTGAAACCCGTCAGAGAGAGGGAGACGGACCTGAAACCGGTCAAAGAGGGAGAGAGAGAATGGAAGCCGTTCAGAGAGAGAGACAGAGAGAGACCTGAAACTGGTCAGAGAGGGAGAGAGAGACATGAAACCCATCAGAGAGAGAGAGAGAGTGACCTGAAACCGGTCAGACAGGGAGTGATAGATAGACGGTGAAATCGCTCAGAGAGGGGGAGAGAGACCTGAAACCGGTCAAAGAGGGAGAGAGAGAATGGAAGCCGTTCAGAGAGGGAGAGAGAGGCCCTGAAACCGATCAGAGAGAGAGAAACCAGAAACCGGTCAGAGAGGGAGACAGACATGAAAATGGTCTGAGAGAGACAGAGAGACCTGAAACTGTTCAGACAGGGAGAGAGAGAGAGCTGAAACCGGTTAGTGTGAGAGAGAGAGAGAGAGAGACCTGAAACCTGTCAGACAGAGAGAGAGAGAGAGAGCTGAAACCGGTTAGTGAGAGAGAGAGAGAGAGAGAGAGAGACCTGAAACCGGTCAGAGAGAGAGAGAGAGAGACCTGAAACTGGTCAGAGAGGGATAGAGAGACCTGAAACCGGTCAGAGAGTGAGAGAAAGACCTGAAACCGGTCAGAGAGTGAGAGAAAGAACGGAAACCGGTCAGAAGGAGAGAGAGAAAGGCCCTGAAACTGATCAGAGAGAGAGAAACCAGAAACCAGTCTGAGAGACAGAGAGAGAGACCTGAAACCGGTCAGAGACGAAGAGAGAGAACTGAAACGGGTCAGAGAGGGATAGAGAGACCTGAAACTGTTCAGAGAGTGAGACAAAGACCTGAAACCGATCAGAGATGGGGCGAGAGAGACCTGAAACTGTTCAGAGAGGGAGAGATAGTCCTGAAACTGGTCAGAGGGAGAGAGAGAGAGACCTGAAACCGGTTAGTGAGAGAGAGAGAGAGAGAGAGGGGGAGATAGAGAGACCTGAAACCAGTCTGAGACAGAAAGACAGAGAGACCTGAAACCGGTCAGAGACAGAAAGAGAGAGTGACCTGTAACACATCAGAGAGAGAGAGAGAGACCTGAAACTGGACAGAGAGGGAGAGAGAGACCTGAAACCTGTCAGAGAGTGGGAGAGAGAATGGAAACCGGTCAGAGAGAGAGAGAGAGACCTGAAACCGGTGAGAGAGTGAGAGAGAGAATGGAAACTGGTCAGAGAGATAGAGAGAGACCTGAACCCAGTCAGAGAGAGGGAGAGAGACCTGAAATCGGTCATAGAGGGAGAGAGAGAGACCTGAAACTGGTCAGAAAGGGACTGAGAGACTTGAAACTGGTCAGAGAGGGAGAGAGAGACCTGAAACTGGTCAGAGAAAGAGAGAGAGAGACCTGAAACTAGTCAGAGAGGGAGAGAGAGACCTGAAACCGATCAGAGAGAGAGAAACCAGAAACAGGTCAGAGAGGCAGAGAGACATGAAACCGATCACAGAGAGAGAGAGACACCTGAAGCCAGTCAGAGAGGCAGAGAGAGAACTGAAACCAGTCAGAGAGGGAGAGAGAGACCTGAAACAGGTCAGAGAGAGGGAGACAGACCTGAAACCGGACAAAGAGGGAGAGAGCGAGACCTGAAACCGGTCAGAGAGGGACAGAGAGTACAGAAACCGGTCAGAGAGAGAGTGAGAGAGAGAGAGAGACCTGAAACCGGTCAGACAGGGAGTGAGAGATGGACGGTGAAGTCGCTCAGAGAGGGAGAGAGAGACCTGAAACCCGTCAGAGAGAGGGAGACAGACCTGAAACCGGTCAAAGAGGGAGAGAGAGAATGGAAGCCGTTCAGAGAGAGAGACAGAGAGAGACCTGAAACTGGTCAGAGAGGGAGAGAGAGACCTGAAACCGGTCAGAGAGTGAGAGAAAGACCTGAAACCGGTCAGAGAGTGAGAGAAAGAACGGAAACCGGTCAGAAGGAGAGAGAGAAAGGCCCTGAAACTGATCAGAGAGAGAGAAACCAGAAACCAGTCTGAGAGACAGAGAGAGAGACCTGAAACCGGTCAGAGACGAAGAGAGAGAACTGAAACGGGTCAGAGAGGGATAGAGAGACCTGAAACTGTTCAGAGAGTGAGACAAAGACCTGAAACCGATCAGAGATGGGGCGAGAGAGACCTGAAACTGTTCAGAGAGGGAGAGATAGTCCTGAAACTGGTCAGAGGGAGAGAGAGAGAGACCTGAAACCGGTTAGTGAGAGAGAGAGAGAGAGAGAGGGGGAGATAGAGAGACCTGAAACCAGTCTGAGACAGAAAGACAGAGAGACCTGAAACCGGTCAGAGACAGAAAGAGAGAGTGACCTGTAACACATCAGAGAGAGAGAGAGAGACCTGAAACTGGACAGAGAGGGAGAGAGAGACCTGAAACCTGTCAGAGAGTGGGAGAGAGAATGGAAACCGGTCAGAGAGAGAGAGAGAGACCTGAAACCGGTGAGAGAGTGAGAGAGAGAATGGAAACTGGTCAGAGAGATAGAGAGAGACCTGAACCCAGTCAGAGAGAGGGAGAGAGACCTGAAATCGGTCATAGAGGGAGAGAGAGAGACCTGAAACTGGTCAGAAAGGGACTGAGAGACTTGAAACTGGTCAGAGAGGGAGAGAGAGACCTGAAACTGGTCAGAGAAAGAGAGAGAGAGACCTGAAACTAGTCAGAGAGGGAGAGAGAGACCTGAAACCGATCAGAGAGAGAGAAACCAGAAACAGGTCAGAGAGGCAGAGAGACATGAAACCGATCACAGAGAGAGAGAGACACCTGAAGCCAGTCAGAGAGGCAGAGAGAGAACTGAAACCAGTCAGAGAGGGAGAGAGAGACCTGAAACAGGTCAGAGAGAGGGAGACAGACCTGAAACCGGACAAAGAGGGAGAGAGCGAGACCTGAAACCGGTCAGAGAGGGACAGAGAGTACAGAAACCGGTCAGAGAGAGAGTGAGAGAGAGAGAGAGACCTGAAACCGGTCAGACAGGGAGTGAGAGATGGACGGTGAAGTCGCTCAGAGAGGGAGAGAGAGACCTGAAACCCGTCAGAGAGAGGGAGACAGACCTGAAACCGGTCAAAGAGGGAGAGAGAGAATGGAAGCCGTTCAGAGAGAGAGACAGAGAGAGACCTGAAACTGGTCAGAGAGGGAGAGAGAGACATGAAACCCATCAGAGAGAGAGAGAGAGAGACCTGAAACCGGTCAGACAGGGAGTGAGAGATAGACGGTGAAATCGCTCAGACAGGGGGAGAGAGACCTGAAACCGGTCAAAGAGGGAGAGAGAGAATGGAAGCCGTTCAGAGAGGGAGAGAGAGGCCCTGAAACCGATCAGAGAGAGAGAAACCAGAAACCGGTCAGAGAGGGAGACAGACATGAAAATGGTCTGAGAGAGACAGAGAGACCTGAAACTGTTCAGACAGGGAGAGAGAGAGAGCTGAAACCGGTTAGTGTGAGAGAGAGAGAGAGAGAGACCTGAAACCTGTCAGACAGAGAGAGAGAGAGAGAGCTGAAACCGGTTAGTGAGAGAGAGAGAGAGAGAGAGACCTGAAACCGGTCAGAGAGAGAGAGAGAGAGACCTGAAACTGGTCAGAGAGGATAGAGAGACCTGAAACCGGTCAGAGAGTGAGAGAAAGACCTGAAACCGGTCAGAGAGTGAGAGAAAGAACGGAAACCGGTCAGAAGGAGAGAGAGAAAGGCCCTGAAACTGATCAGAGAGAGAGAAACCAGAAACCAGTCTGAGAGACAGAGAGAGAGACCTGAAACCGGTCAGAGACGAAGAGAGAGAACTGAAACGGGTCAGAGAGGGATAGAGAGACCTGAAACTGTTCAGAGAGTGAGACAAAGACCTGAAACCGATCAGAGATGGGGCGAGAGAGACCTGAAACTGTTCAGAGAGGGAGAGATAGTCCTGAAACTGGTCAGAGGGAGAGAGAGAGAGACCTGAAACCGGTTAGTGAGAGAGAGAGAGAGAGAGAGGGGGAGATAGAGAGACCTGAAACCAGTCTGAGACAGAAAGACAGAGAGACCTGAAACCGGTCAGAGACAGAAAGAGAGAGTGACCTGTAACACATCAGAGAGAGAGAGAGAGACCTGAAACTGGACAGAGAGGGAGAGAGAGACCTGAAACCTGTCAGAGAGTGGGAGAGAGAATGGAAACCGGTCAGAGAGAGAGAGAGAGACCTGAAACCGGTGAGAGAGTGAGAGAGAGAATGGAAACTGGTCAGAGAGATAGAGAGAGACCTGAACCCAGTCAGAGAGAGGGAGAGAGACCTGAAATCGGTCATAGAGGGAGAGAGAGAGACCTGAAACTGGTCAGAAAGGGACTGAGAGACTTGAAACTGGTCAGAGAGGGAGAGAGAGACCTGAAACTGGTCAGAGAAAGAGAGAGAGAGACCTGAAACCGATCAGAGAGAGAGAAACCAGAAACAGGTCAGAGAGGCAGAGAGACATGAAACCGATCACAGAGAGAGAGAGAGACACCTGAAGCCGGTCAGAGAGGCAGAGAGAGAACTGAAACCAGTCAGAGAGGGAGAGAGAGACCTGAAACAGGTCAGAGAGAGGGAGACAGACCTGAAACCGGACAAAGAGGGAGAGAGCGAGACCTGAAACCGGTCAGAGAGGGACAGAGAGTACAGAAACCGGTCAGAGAGAGAGTGAGAGAGAGAGAGAGACCTGAAACCGGTCAGACAGGGAGTGAGAGATGGACGGTGAAATCGCTCAGAGAGGGAGAGAGAGACCTGAAACCCGTCAGAGAGAGGGAGACAGACCTGAAACCGGTCAAAGAGGGAGAGAGAGAATGGAAGCCGTTCAGAGAGAGAGACAGAGAGAGACCTGAAACTGGTCAGAGAGGGAGAGAGAGACATGAAAACCATCGGAGAGAGAGAGAGAGAGACCTGAAAATGGTCAGAGAGAGAGAGAGAGAGAGAGAGAGAGAGCGAGCGAGAGAGACCTGAAACCGGTCAGAGATGGACAGAGAGACTGGAAACCAGTCAGAGACAGAAAGACAGTGAGACCTGAAACCGGTCAGAGACAGAAAGAGAGAGTGACCTGAAACACATCAGACAGAGAGAGAGAGACCTGAAACACATCAGTCAGAGAGAGAGAGAGAGAGACATGAAACCGGTCAGAGAGTGAGAGAGAGACCTGAAACCGGTCAGAGACAGAAAGACAGTGCGACCTGAAACCGGTCAGAGACAGAAAGAGAGAGTGACCTGAAACACATCAGAGAGAGAGAGAGAGACCTGAAACTGGACAGAGAGGAAGAGAACGACATGAAACCGGTCAGAGAGTGAGAGAGAGAATGGAAACCGGTCAGAAAGAGAGAAAGAGAGACCTGAAACCACTCAGAGAGAGGGAGAGAGACCTGAAAACGGTCAGAGAGGGAGACAGACATAAACATGGTCAGAGAGAGACAGAGAGACCTGAAACTGTTCAGAGAGGGAGAGAGAGAGAGCTGATACCCGTCAGACAGGGAGTGAGAGATCTGAAACTGGTCAGAGAGGGAGAGAGAGACCAGAAACCGGTCAGAGAGTGAGAGAGAGAATGGAAACAGGTCAGAGAGCCAGAGAGACATGAAACCGGTCACAGAGAGAGAGAGACACCTGATGCCGGTCAGAGAGGCAGAGAGAGAACTGAAACCGGTCAGAGAGGGAGAGAGAGACCTGAAACAGGTCAGACAGAGGGGGACAGACCTGAAACCGGACAAAGAGGGAGAGAGCGAGACCTGAAACCGGTCAGAGAGGGACAGAGAGAACGGAAACCGGTCAAGAGAGAAAGAGAGAGAGAGAGAGACCTGAAACCGGTCAGACAGGGAGTGAGAGATAGACGGTGAAATCGCTCAGAGAGGGGGAGAGAGACCTGAAACCGGTCAAAGAGGGAGAGAGAGAATGGAAGCCGTTCAGAGAGGGAGAGAGAGGCCCTGAAACCGATCAGAGAGAGAGAAACCAGAAACCGGTCAGAGAGGGAGACAGACATGAAAATGGTCTGAGAGAGACAGAGAGACCTGAAACTGTTCAGACAGGGAGAGAGAGAGAGCTGAAACCGGTTAGTGTGAGAGAGAGAGAGAGAGAGACCTGAAACCTGTCAGACAGAGAGAGAGAGAGAGAGCTGAAACCGGTTAGTGAGAGAGAGAGAGAGAGAGAGACCTGAAACCGGTCAGAGAGAGAGAGAGAGAGACCTGAAACTGGTCAGAGAGGGATAGAGAGACCTGAAACCGGTCAGAGAGTGAGAGAAAGACCTGAAACCGGTCAGAGAGTGAGAGAAAGAACGGAAACCGGTCAGAAGGAGAGAGAGAAAGGCCCTGAAACTGATCAGAGAGAGAGAAACCAGAAACCAGTCTGAGAGACAGAGAGAGAGACCTGAAACCGGTCAGAGACGAAGAGAGAGAACTGAAACGGGTCAGAGAGGGATAGAGAGACCTGAAACTGTTCAGAGAGTGAGACAAAGACCTGAAACCGATCAGAGATGGGGCGAGAGAGACCTGAAACTGTTCAGAGAGGGAGAGATAGTCCTGAAACTGGTCAGAGGGAGAGAGAGAGAGACCTGAAACCGGTTAGTGAGAGAGAGAGAGAGAGAGAGGGGGAGATAGAGAGACCTGAAACCAGTCTGAGACAGAAAGACAGAGAGACCTGAAACCAGTCAGAGACAGAAAGAGAGAGTGACCTGTAACACATCAGAGAGAGAGAGAGAGACCTGAAACTGGACAGAGAGGGAGAGAGAGACCTGAAACCTGTCAGAGAGTGGGAGAGAGAATGGAAACCGGTCAGAGAGATAGAGAGAGACCTGAACCCAGTCAGAGAGAGGGAGAGAGACCTGAAATCGGTCATAGAGGGAGAGAGAGAGACCTGAAACTGGTCAGAAAGGGACTGAGAGACTTGAAACTGGTCAGAGAGGGAGAGAGAGACCTGAAACTGGTCAGAGAAAGAGAGAGAGAGACCTGAAACTAGTCAGAGAGGGAGAGAGAGACCTGAAACCGATCAGAGAGAGAGAAACCAGAAACAGGTCAGAGAGGCAGAGAGACATGAAACCGATCACAGAGAGAGAGAGAGACACCTGAAGCCGGTCAGAGAGGCAGAGAGAGAACTGAAACCAGTCAGAGAGGGAGAGAGAGACCTGAAACAGGTCAGAGAGAGGGAGACAGACCTGAAACCGGACAAAGAGGGAGAGAGCGAGACCTGAAACCGGTCAGAGAGGGACAGAGAGTACAGAAACCGGTCAGAGAGAGAGTGAGAGAGAGAGAGAGACCTGAAACCGGTCAGACAGGGAGTGAGAGATGGACGGTGAAATCGCTCAGAGAGGGAGAGAGAGACCTGAAACCCGTCAGAGAGAGGGAGACAGACCTGAAACCGGTCAAAGAGGGAGAGAGAGAATGGAAGCCGTTCAGAGAGAGAGACAGAGAGAGACCTGAAACTGGTCAGAGAGGGAGAGAGAGACATGAAACCCATCAGAGAGAGAGAGAGGGAGACCTGAAAATGGTCAGAGAGAGAGAGAGAGAGAGAGAGAGAGAGAGAGAGAGAGCGAGCGAGAGAGACCTGAAACCGGTCAGAGATGGACAGAGAGACTGGAAACCAGTCAGAGACAGAAAGATAGTGAGACCTGAAACCGGTCAGAGACAGAAAGAGAGAGTGACCTGAAACACATCAGACAGAGAGAGAGAGACCTGAAACACATCAGAGAGAGAGAGAGAGAGAGACATGAAACCGGTCAGAGAGTGAGAGAGAGACCTGAAACCGGTCAGAGACAGAAAGACAGTGCAACCTGAAACCGGTCAGAGACAGAAAGAGAGAGTGACCTGAAACACATCAGAGAGAGAGAGAGAGACCTGAAACTGGACAGAGAGGAAGAGAACGACATGAAACCGGTCAGAGAGTGAGAGAGAGAATGGAAACCGGTCAGAAAGAGAGAGAGAGAGACCTGAAACCACTCAGAGAGAGGGAGAGAGACCTAAAAACAGTCAGAGAGGGAGACAGACATGAACATGGTCAGAGAGAGACAGAGAGACCTGAAACCGTTCAGAGAGGGAGAGAGAGAGAGCTGATACCGGTCAGACAGGGAGTGAGAGATCTGAAACTGGTCAGAGAGGGAAAGAGAGACCAGAAACCGGTCAGAGAGTGAGAGAGAGAATGGAAACAGGTCAGAGAGGCAGAGAGACATGAAACCGGTCACAGAGAGAGAGAGACACCTGATGCCGGTCAGAGAGGCAGAGAGAGAACTGAAGCCGGTCAGAGAGGGAGAGAGAGACCTGAAACAGGTCAGAGAGAGGGAGACAGACCTGAAACCGGACAAAGAGGGAGAGAGCGAGACCTGAAACCGGTCAGAGAGGGACAGAGAGAACGGAAACCGGTCAGAGAGAAAGAGAGAGAGAGAGAGAGACCTGAAACCGGTCAGACAGGGAGTGAGAGATAGACGGTGAAATCGCTCAGAGAGGGAGAGAGAGACCTGAAACCGGTCAAAGAGGGAGAGAGAGAATGGAAGCCGTTCAGAGAGGGAGAGAGAGGCCCTGAAACCGATCAGAGAGAGAGAAACCAGAAACCGGTCAGAGAGGGAGACAGACATGAAAATGGTCTGAGAGAGACAGAGAGACCTGAAACTGTTCAGACAGGGAGAGAGAGAGAGCTGAAACCGGTTAGTGAGAGAGAGAGAGAGAGAGACCTGAAACCGGTCAGACAGAGAGAGAGAGAGAGCTGAAACCGGTTAGTGAGAGAGAGAGAGAGAGAGAGAGAGAGACCTGAAACCGGTCAGAGCGGGAGAGAAAGAGAGAGACCTGAATCTGGTCAGAGAGTGAGAGAGAGACCTGAAACTGGTCAGAGAGGGAGAGAGAGACATGAAACCTGTCAGAGAGAGAGAGAGAGACCTGAAACCGGTGAGTGAGAGAGAGACATGAAACCGGACAGAGAAGGAGAGAGAGACCTTAAACTGGTCAGAGAGAGAGAGAGAGAGTGAGAGAGACCTGAAACCCGTCAGAGACGGACAGAGAGACTGGAAACCGGTCAAAGAGGGAGAGAAAGGCCCTGAAACTGATCAGAGAGAGAGAAACCAGAAACCGGTCAGAAAGGAAGACAGACATGAAAACGGTCAGAGAGAGAGAGAGAGACCTGAAACCGTTCAGAGAGGGAGAGGAGGGAGAGAGAGTCCAGAAACCGGTCAGAGAGAGAGAGAGAGAGAGAGAGAGAGAGAGAGAGAGAGAGAGAGACCTGAAACCAGTCAGAGACAGAAAGACAGAGAGACCTGAAACCGGTCAGAAACAGAAAGAGAGAGTGACCTGAAACACATCAGAGAGAGAGAGAGAGACCTGAAACTGGACAGAGAGTGAGAGAAAGACCTGAAACCGGTCAGAGAGTGAGAGAAAGAACAGAAACCGGTCAGAAGGAGAGAGAGAGAGAGACCTGAAACTGCTCAGAGAGAGGGAGAGAGACCTGAAAACGGTCAGAGAGGGAGAGAGAGAGACCTGAAACCGTTCAGAAAGTGACTGAGAGACCTGAAACTGGTCAGAGAGGGAGAAAGAGACCAGAAACCGGTCAGAGAGTGAGAGAGAGAATGTAAACAGGTCAGAGAGGCAGAGAGAGAACTGAAACCAGTCAGAGAGGGAGAGAGAGACCTGAAACAGGTCAGAGAGAGGGAGACAGACCTGAAACCGGACAAAGAGGGAGAGAGCGAGACCTGAAACCGGTCAGAGAGGGACAGAGAGAACGGAAACCAGTCAGAGAGAGAGAGAGAGAGACCTGAAACCGGTCAGGGACGAAGAGAGAGAACTGAAACGGGTCAGAGAGGGAGAGAGAGACCTGAAACCGTTCAGAGAGGGAGACAAAGACCCGAAACTGGTCAGAGATGGGGCAAGAGAGACCTGAAACCAGTCAGAGAGGGAGAGAGAGACCTGAAAGAGGTGAGGGA
>NW_027277695.1:0-25518 GCF_030028105.1 Mobula birostris
CACTGATTTTATGTAGATAGATGGGGAGGACGGCACTTGTTTTACGTAGTTAGATGGGGAGGACGGCACTGGTTTTATGTAGATAGATGGGGAGGACGACACTGGTTTTATATTGATGGATCAGTAGCACGGCACTGGTTTTATGTGGATAGATGGGTAGGACGGCAATGGTCTTATGCAGATAGATGAGGAAGATGGCACTGGTTTTATGTAGAGATATGGAGAGGAAGGCACTGGTATTATGTAGTTAGATGGGGAGGATGGCACTGGTTTTATCTAGTTCGTTGGGTACGACGGCACCGGTTTTATCTAGATTAATGGGGAGGATGACACTGGTTTTATGCAGACAGATGGGGAGGATGGTACTGGTTTTATGAGAGAGATGGAGAGTACGGCACTGGTATTATGTATATAGATGTGTAGGGTGGCACTGGTTTTATGTAGATAGATGGGTAGGACGGCACTGGTTTTATCTAGATAGATGGGGAGGACGACACCGGTTTTATGCAGACAGATGGGGAGGACGGTACTGGTTTTATGAGAGAGATGGAGAGTACGGCACTGGTATTATGTATATAGATGTGTAGGGTGGCACTGGTTTTATGTAGATAGATGGGGAGGGCGGCACTGGTTTTATGTAGATAGATGAGGAGGACGGCACTGGTTTTATGTAGTTAGATGGGTAGGAGGGCACTGGTTTTATGTAGATAGATGGGGTGGAAGACACTGGTTTTATGTAGAAACATGGGTAGGACGGCACTGGTTTTATGTAGATAGATGGGTAGGACGGCAATGGTTTTATGTAGATAGATGAGGAAGATGGCACTGGTTTTATGTAGAGAGATGAAGAGGAAGGCACTGGTATTATGTAGTTAGATGGGGAGGATGGCACTGGTTTTATCTAGTTCGTTGGGTACGACGGCACTGATTTTATCTAGATTAATGGGGAGGACGTCACTGGTTTTATGCAGACAGATGGGGAGGACGGTACTGGTTTTATGAGAGAGATGGAGAGTACGGCACTGGTATTATGTATATAGATGGGTAGGGTGGCACTGGTTTTATGTAGAGAGATGCAGAGGACAGGACTGGTTTTATGTAGATAGATGGGGAGGACGGCACTGGTTTTATGGAGATAGATGGGTAGGATGGCACTGGTTTTATGTAGATAGATGGGGAGGACTGCACTGGTTTTATGTAGTGAGATGGGAAGGATGGCACTGGTTTTATTTAGGTAGATGGGGAGGATGGCACTGGTTTTATATTGATGGATCAGTAGCACGGCACTGGTTTTATGTGGATAGATGGGTAGGACGGCAATGGTCTTATGCAGATAGATGAGGAAGATGGCACTGGTTTTATGTAGAGATATGGAGAGGAAGGCACTGGTATTATGTAGTTAGATGGGGAGGATGGCACTGGTTTTATCTAGTTCGTTGGGTACGACGGCACTGGTTTTATCTAGATTAATGGGGAGGATGACACTGGTTTTATGCAGACAGATGGGGAGGATGGTACTGGTTTTATGAGAGAGATGGAGAGTACGGCACTGGTATTATGTATATAGATGTGTAGGGTGGCACTGGTTTTATGTAGATAGATGGGTAGGACGGCACTGGTTTTATCTAGATACATGGGGAGGACGACACCGGTTTTATGCAGACAGATGGGGAGGACGGTACTGGTTTTATGAGAGAGATGGAGAGTACGGCACTGGTATTATGTATATAGATGTGTAGGGTGGCACTGGTTTTATGTAGATAGATGGGGAGGGCGGCACTGGTTTTATGTAGATAGATGAGGAGGACGGCACTGGTTTTATGTAGTTAGATGGGTAGGAGGGCACTGGTTTTATGTAGATAGATGGGGTGGAAGACACTGGTTTTATGTAGAAACATGGGTAGGACGGCACTGGTTTTATGTAGATAGATGGGTAGGACGGCAATGGTTTTATGTAGATAGATGAGGAAGATGGCACTGGTTTTATGTAGAGAGATGAAGAGGAAGGCACTGGTATTATGTAGTTAGATGGGGAGGATGGCACTGGTTTTATCTAGTTCGTTGGGTACGACGGCACTGATTTTATCTAGATTAATGGGGAGGACGTCACTGGTTTTATGCAGACAGATGGGGAGGACAGTACTGGTTTTATGAGAGAGATGGAGAGTACGGCACTGGTATTATGTATATAGATGGGTAGGGTGGCACTGGTTTTATGTAGAGAGATGCAGAGGACAGGACTGGTTTTATGTAGATAGATGGGGAGGACGGCACTGGTTTTATGGAGATAGATGGGTAGGATGGCACTGGTTTTATGTAGATAGATGGGGAGGACTGCACTGGTTTTATGTAGTGAGATGGGAAGGATGGCACTGGTTTTATTTAGGTAGATGGGGAGGATGGCACTGGTTTTATGTAGATAGATGAGTAGGATGGAACTGATTTTATGTAGATAGATGGGGAGGGCGACACTTGTTTTATATAGTTAGATAGGGAGGACGGCACTGGTATTATGTAGAGAGATGGAAAGGATGGCACTAGTTTTATATAGATAGATGGGGAGGACGGCACTGGTTTTATGTAGATAGATGGGGAGGGCGACACTTGTTTTATATAGTTAGATAGGGAGGACGGCACTGGTATTATGTAGAGAGATGGAAAGGATGGCACTAGTTTTATATAGATAGATGGGGAGGACGGCACTGGTTTTATGTAGATAGATGGGTAGGACGGCACTGGTTTTATGTAGAGAGATATTGAGGACGGCACTGGTTTTATGTAGTTAGATGGGGAGGATGGCGCTGCTTTATCTAGTTCGTTGGGTACGACGGCACTGCTTTTATGCAGATAGATGGGGAGGACGGTCCTGGTTTTATGAGAGAGATGGAGAGTACGGCACTGGTATTATGTATATAGATGTGTAGGGTGGCACTGGTTTTATGTAGATAGATGGGTGGGACGGCACTGGTTTTATGTAGATAGATGGATTGGACGGCACTGGTTTTATGTAGAGAGATGTGGAGGACGGCACTGGATTCATGTAGAGAGATGCAGAGAACGGGCACTGGTTTTATGTAGATAGAAGGGGTGGACTGCACTGGTTTTATGTAGATAGATGGGGAGGACGACACTGGTTTTATGTTGATGGATCAGTAGCACGGCACTGGTTTTATGTAGATAGATGGGTTGGACAACAATGGTCTTATGCAGATAGATGAGGAAGATGGCACTGGTTTTATGTAGAGCGATGGAGAGGACGGCACTGGTATTATGTAGTTAGATGGGGAGGATGGCACTGGTTTTATCTAGTTCGTTGGGTACGACGGCACTGGTTTTATCTAGATTGATGGGGAGGACGACACTGGTTTTATGCAGACAGATGGGGAGGACGGTACTGGTTTTATGAGAGAGATGGAGAGTACGGCACTGGTATTATGTATATAGATGGGTAGGGTGGCACTGGTTTTATGTAGAGAGATAGAGAGGATGGCTCTGGTTTTATATAGGTAGATGGGGAGGACGGCACTGTTTTTCTGTAGATAGATGGGGAGGACGACACTGGTTTTATGTTAATGCATCAGTAGCACGGCACTGGTTTTATGTAGATAGATGGGTAGGACGGCAATGGTCTTATGCAGATAGATGAGGAAGATGGCACTGGTTTTATGTAGAGAGATGGAGAGGACGGCACTGCTATTATGTAGTTAGATGGGGAGGACGGCACTGGTTTTATGTACTTAGTTGGGGAGGACGGCACAGGTTTTAAGTAGTTAGATGGGTAGGATGGCACTGGTTTTATGTAGACGGGTGGGTAGGACGGCACTGGTTTTATTTAGAGAGATGGGGTGGGTGGCACTGGTTTTATGTTAATGGATCAGTAGCACGGCACTGGTTTTATGTAGATAGATAGGTAGGACGGCAATGGTCTTATGTAGATAGATGAGGAAGATGGCACTGGTTTTATGTAGAGAGATGTACAGGACGGCACTGGTATTATGTAGTTAGATGGGGAGGACGGCACTGGTTTTACGTAGACAGATGGGTAGGACGGCACTGGTTTTATGTAGATAGATGGGTAGGACGGCACTGGTTTTATGTAGAGAGATGTTGAGGACGGCACTGGTTTTTTGTAGATAGATGGGGAGGACAAAAGTGGTTTTATGTAGAGAGATGGAGAGGACGGCACTGGTTTTATGTATATAGATGGGTAGGACGGCAATGGTATTATGTATATAGATGGGCAGGATGGCACTGGTTTTATCTAGATTGATGGGGAGGACGACACTGGTTTTATGCAGACAGATGGGGAGGACGGTACTGGTGTTATGAGAGAGATGGAGAGTACGGCACTGGTATTATGTATATAGATGTGTAGGGTGGCACTGGTTTTATGTAGAGAGATGCAGAGGACAGGACTGGTTTTATGTAGATAGATGGGGAGGACGGCACTGGTTTTATGTAGATAGATTGGTAGGATGGCACTGGTTTTATGTAGATAGATGGGAAGGACGGCACTGGTTTTATGTAGAGAGTTGGGGAGGATGGCACTGGTTTTATGTAGGTAGATGGGGAAGATGGCACTGGTTTTATGTAGATAGATGAGTAGGATGGCACTGATTTTATGTAGATAGATGGGGAGGACGGCACTTTTTTTATATAGTTAGATGGGGAGGACGACACTGGTATTATGTAGAGAGATGGAAAGGATGGCACTAGTTGTATATAGATAGATGGGGAGGACGGCACTGGTTTTATGTAGATAGATGGGGAGGGTGACACTGGTTTTATGTACTTAGTTGGGGAGGACGGCACAGTTTTTAAGTAGTTAGATGGGAAGGATGGCACTGGTTTTATGTAGACGGGTGGGTAGGACGGCACTGGTTTTATTTAGAGAGATGGGGTGGGTGGCACTGGTTTTATGTTGATGGATCAGTAGCACGGCACTGGTTTTATGTAGATAGATAGGTAGGACGGCAATGGTCTTATGTAGATAGATGAGGAAGATGGCAGTGGTTTTATGTAGAGAGATGTAGAGGACGGCACTGGTATTATGTAGTTAGATGGGGAGGACGGCACTGGTTTTATGCAGACAGATGGGGAGGACGGTACTGGTGTTATGAGAGAGATGGAGAGTACGGCACTGGTATTATGTATATAGATGGGTAGGGTGGCACTGGTTTTATGTAGAGAGATAGAGAGGATGGCTCTGGTTTTATATAGGTAGATGGGGATGACGGCACTGGTTTTATGTAGATAGATGAGTAGGATAGCACTGGTTTTATGTAGAGAGATGGGTAGGACGGCACTGGTTTTATGTAGATAGATGGGTAGGATGGCACTGATTTTATGTAGATAGATGGGAAAGACGGCACTTGTTTTATGTAGTTAGATGGGGAGGACGGCACTGGTATTATGTAGAGAGATGGAAAGGATGGCACTAGTTTTATATAGATAGATGGGGATGACGGCACTGTTTTTCTGTAGATAGATGGGGAGGACGACACTGGTTGTACGTTGATGGATCAGTAGCATGACACTGGTTTTATGTAGATAGATGGGTAGGACGGCAATGGTCTTATGCAGATAGATGAGGAAGATGGCACTGGTTTTATGTAGAGAGATGGAGAGGATGGCATGGTTTTATCTAATTCGTTGGGTACGACGGCACTGGTTTTATCTAGATTGATTGGGAGGACGACACTGGTTTTTCTGCAGACAGATGGGGAGGACGGTACTGGTATTATGTATATAGATGGGTAGGGTGGCACTGGTTTTATGTAGAGAGATGCAGAGGACAGGACTGGTTTTATGTAGATAGATGGGGAGGACGGCAGTGGTTTTATGTAGATAGATGGGTAGGATGGCACTGGTTTTATGTAGATAGATGAGTAGGATGGCACTGATTTTATGTAGATAGATGAGGAGGACGGCACTTGTTTTATGTAGTTAGATGGGGAGGACGGCACTGGTTTTATGTAGATAGATGGGGTGGAATGCACTGATTTTATGCAGATAGATGGGGAGGACGACACTGGTTTTATGTTGATGGATCAGTAGCACGGCACTGGTTTTATGTAGATAGATGGGTAGGACGGCAATGGTTTTATGTAGATAGATGAGGAAGATGGCACTGGTTTTATGTAGAGAGATGAAGAGGAAGGCACTGGTATTATGTGGTTAGATGGGGAGGATGGCACTGGTTTTATCTAGTTCGTTGGGTACGACGGCACTGATTTTATCTAGATTAATGGGGAGGACGTCACTGGTTTTATGCAGACAGATGGGGAGGACGGTACTGGTTTTATGAGAGAGATGGAGAGTACGGCACTGGTATTATGTATATTGATGGGTAGGGTGGCAATGGTTTTATGTAGAGAGATGCAGAGGACAGAACTGGTTTTATGTAGATAGATGGGTAGGATGGCACTGGTTTTATGTAGATAGATGGGGAGGACTGCACTGGTTTTATGTAGAGAGATGGGGAGGATGGCACTGGTTTTATTTAGGTAGATGGGGAGGATGGCACTGGTTTTATGTAGATAGATGAGTAGGATGGCACTGATTTTATGTAGATAGATGGGGAGGACGGCACTTGTTTTATATAGTTAGATAGGGAGGACGGCACTGGTATTATGTAGAGAGATGGAAAGGATGGCACTAGTTTTATATAGATAGATGGGGAGGACGGCACTGGTTTTATGTAGAGAGATGTTGAGGACGGCACTGGTTTTATGTAGTTAGATGGGGAGGATGGCGCTGCTTTATCTAGTTCGTTGGGTACGACGGCACTGGTTTTATGCAGATAGATGGGGAGGACGGTCCTGGTTTTATGAGAGAGATGGAGAGTACGGCACTGGTATTATGTATATAGATGTGTAGGACGGCACTGGTTTTATGTAGATAGATGGATAGGACGGCACTGGTTTTATGTAGAGAGATGTGGAGGACGGCACTGGATTCATGTAGAGAGATGGAGAGAACGGGCACTGGTTTTATGTAGATAGAAGGGGTGGACTGCACTGGTTTTATGTAGATAGATGGGGAGGACGACACTGGTTTTATGTTGATGGATCAGTAGCACGGCACTGGTTTTATGTAGATAGATGGGTAGGACAACAATGGTCTTATGCAGATAGATGAGGAAGATGGCACTGGTTTTATGTAGAGAGATGGAGAGGACGGCACTGGTATTATGTAGTTAGATGGGGAGGATGGCACTGGTTTTATCTAGTTCGTTGGGTACGACGGCACTGGTTTTTTCTAGATTGATGGGGAGGACGACACTGGTTTTATGCAGACAGATGGGGAGGACGGTACAGGTTTTATGAGAGAGATGGAGAGTACGGCACTGGTATTATGTATATAGATGGGTAGGGTGGCACTGGTTTTATGTAGAGAGATAGAGAGGATGGCTCTGGTTTTATATAGGTAGATGGGGAGGACGGCACTGGTTTTATGTAGATAGATGAGTAGGATAGCACTGGTTTTATGTAGATAGATGGGGAGGACGGCACTGGTTATATGTAGAGAGATGGGGAGGATGGCACTGGTTTTATGTAGGTAGATGGGTAGGGTGGCACTGGTTTTATGCAGATAGATGAGTAGGATGGCACTGATTTTATGTAGATAGATGGGGAGGACGGCACTGGTATTATGTGGAGAGATGGAAAGGATGGCACTAGTTTTATATAGATAGATGGGGAGGACGGCACTGGTTTTATTTAGGTAGATGGGGAGGACGGCACTGGTATTATGTAGAGAGATGGAAAGGATGGCACTAGTTTTATATAGATAGATGGGGAGGACGGCACTGGTTTTACATAGATAGATGGGGAGGACGGCACTGGTTTTATGTAGATAGATGGGTAGGACGGCACTGGTTTTATGTAGAGAGACGTTGAGGACGGCACTGGTTTTATGTAGTTAGATGGGGAGGATGGCGCTGCTTTATCTAGTTCGTTGGGTACGACGGCACTGGTTTTATGCAGATAGATGGGGAGGACGGTCCTGGTTTTATGAGAGAGATGGAGAGTACGGCACTGGTATTATGTATATAGATGTGTAGGGTGGCACTGGTTTTATGTAGATAGATGGGTGGGACGGCACTGGTTTTATGTAGATAGATGGATAGGACGGCACTGGTTTTATGTAGAGAGATGTGGAGGACGGCACTGGATTCATGTAGAGAGATGAAGAGAACGGGCACTGGTTTTATGTAGATAGAAGGGGTGGACTGCACTGGTTTTATGTAGATAGATGGGGAGGACGACACTGGTTTTATGTTGATGGATCAATAGCACGGCACTGGTTTTATGTAGATAGATGGGTAGGACAACAATGGTCTTATGCAGATAGATGAGGAAGATGGCACTGGTTTTATGTAGAGAGATGGAGAGGACGGCACTGGTATTATGTAGTTAGATGGGGAGGATGGCACTGGTTTTATCTAGTTCGTTGGGTACGACGGCACTGGTTTTATCTAGATTGATGGGGAGGACGACACTGGTTTTATGCAGACAGATGGGGAGGACGGTACAGGTTTTATGAGAGAGATGGAGAGTACGGCACTGGTATTATGTATATAGATGGGTAGGGTGGCACTGGTTTTATGTAGAGAGATAGAGAGGATGGCTCTGGTTTTATATACGTAGATGGGGAGGACGGCACTGGTTTTATGTAGATAGATGAGTAGGATAGCACTGGTTTTATGTAGATAGATGGGGAGGACGGCACTGGTTTTATGTAGATAGATGGGGAGGATGGCACTGGTTTTATGTAGATAGATGAGTAGGATGGCACTGATTTTATGTAGATAGAATGGGAGGACGGCACTGGTATTATGTAGAGAGATGGAAAGGATGACACTAGTTTTATATAGATAGATGGGGAGGACGGCACTGTTTTTCTGTAGATAGATGGGTAGGACGGCAATGGTCTTATGCAGATAGATGAGGAAGATGGCACTGGTTTTATGTAGAGAGATGGAGAGGACAGCACTGGTATTATGTAGTGAGATGGGGAGGATGGCACTGGTTTTATCTAGTTCGTTGGGTACGACGGCACTGGTTTTATCTAGATTAATGGGGAGGACGACACTGGTTTTATGCAGACAGATGGGGAGGACGGTACTGATTTTATGAGAGAGATGGAGAGTACGGCACTGGTATTATGTATATAGATGTGTAGGGTGGCACTGGTTTTATGTAGAGAGATGCAGAGGACAGAACTGGTTTTATGTAGATAGATGGGGAGGACGGCACTGGTTTTATGTAGATAGATGGGTAGGATGGCACTGGTTTTATGTAGATAGATGGGGAGGACGGCACTGGTTATATGTAGAGAGATGGGGAGGATGGCACTGGTTTTATGTAGGTAGATGGGGAGGATGGCACTGGTTTTATGCAGGTAGATGAGTAGGATGGCACTGATTTTATGTAGATAGATGGGGAGGACGGCACTTGTTTTATATAGTTAGATGGGGAGGACGGCACTGGTATTATGTAGAGAGATGGAAAGGATGGCACTAGTTTTATATATATAGATGGGGAGGACGGCACTGGTTTTATGTAGATAGATGGGGAGGATGACACTGGTTTTATGTACTTAGTTGGGGAGGACGGCACAGGTTTTAAGTAGTTAGATGGGTAGGATGGCACTGGTTTTATGTAGACGGGTGGGTAGGACGGCACTGGTTTTATTTAGAGAGATGGGGTGGGTGGCACTGGTTTTACGTTGATGGATCAGTAGCACGGCACTGGTTTTATGTAGATAGATAGGTAGGACGGCAATGGTCTTATGTAGATAGATGAGGAAGATGGCACTGGTTTTATGTAGAGAGATGTAGAGGACGGCACTGGTATTATGTAGTTAGATGGGGAGGACGGCACTGGTTTTACGTAGATAGATGGGTAGGACGGCACTGGTTTTATGTAGATAGATGGGTAGGACGGCACTGGTTTTATGTAGAGAGATGTTGAGGACGGCACTGGTTTTTTGTAGATAGATGGGGAGGACAAAAGTGGTTTTATGTAGAGAGATGGAGAGGACGGCAATGGTATTATGTATATAGATGGGCAGGACGGCAATGGTCCTATGTAGATAGATGAGGAAGATGGCACTGGTTTTATGTAGAGAGATGGAGAGGACGGCACTGGTATTATGTAGTTAGATGGGGAGGATGGCGCTGCTTTATCTAGTTCGTTGGGTACGACGGCACTGGTTTTATGCAGATAGATGGGGAGGACGGTACTGGATTCATGTAGAGAGATGTGGAGGACGGCACTGGATTCATGTAGAGAGATGGAGAGAACGGGCACTGGTTTTATGTAGATAGAAGGGGTGGACTGCACTGGTTTTATGTAGATAGATGGGGAGGACGACACTGGTTTCATGTTGATGGATCAGTAGCACGGCACTGGTTTTATGTAGATAGATGGGTAGGACAGCAATGGTCTTATGCAGATAGATGAGGAAGATGGCGCTGGTTTTATGTAGAGAGTTGGAGAGGACGGCACTGGTATTATGTAGTTAGATGGGGAGGATGGCACTGCTTTTATCTAGTTCGTTGGGTACGACGGCACTGGTTTTATCTAGATTGATGGGGAGGACGACACTGGTTTTATGCAGACAGATGGGGAGGACAGTACTGGTGTTATGAGAGAGATGGAGAGTACGGAACTGGTATTATGTATATAGATGGGTAGGGTGGCACTGGTTTTATGTAGAGAGATAGAGAGGATGGCTCTGGTTTTATATAGGTAGATGGGGAGGACGGCACTGGTTTTATGTAGATAGATGAGTAGGATGGCACTGGTTTTATGTGGAGAGATGCAGAGAACAGGACTGGTTTTATGTAGATAGATGGGGAGGACGGCACTGGTTTTATGTAGATTGATGGGTAGGATGGCACTGGTTTTATGTAGATAAATGCGGAGGACGGCACTGGTTTTATGTAGATAGATGAGTAGGATGGCACTGATTTTATGTAGATTGATGGGAAAGACGGCACTGGTTTTATGCAGACAGATGGGGAGGACGGTACTGGTTTTATGAGAGAGATGGAGAGTACGGCACTGGTATTATGTATATTGTTGGGTAGGGTGGCACTGGTTTTCTGTAGATAGATGGGGAGGACGGCACTGGTTTTATGCAGACAGATGGGGAGGACGGTACTGGTTTTATGAGAGAGATGGAGAGTACGGCACTGGTATTATGTATATTGTTGGGTAGGGTGGCACTGGTTTTCTGTAGATAGATGGGGAGGACGGCACTGGTTTTATGTAGATAGATGGGTAGGATGGCACTGGTTTTATGTAGATAGATGGGGAGGACTGCACTGGTTTTATGTAGAGAGATGGGGAGGATGGCACTGGTTTTATTTAGGTAGATGGGGAGGATGGCACTGGTTTTATGTAGATAGATGAGTAGGATGGCACTGATTTTATGTAGATAGATGGGGAGGACGGCACTTGTTTTATATAGTTAGATAGGGAGGACGGCACTGGTATTATGTAGACAAATGGAAAGGATGGCACTAGTTTTATATAGATAGATGGGGAGGACGGCACTGGTTTTATGTAGATAGATGGGGAGGATGACACTGGTTTTATGTACTTAGTTGGGGAGGACGGCACAGGTTTTAAGTAGTTAGATGGGTAGGATGGCACTGGTTTTATGTAGACGGGTGGGTAGGACGGCAATGGTTTTATTTAGAGAGATGGGGTGGGTGGCACTGGTCTTATGTTGATGGATCAGTAGCACGGCACTGGTTTTATGTAGATAGATGGGCAGGACGGCAATGGTCCTATGTAGATAGATGAGGAAGATGGCACTGGTTTTATGTAGAGAGGTGGAGAGGACGGCACTGGTATTATGTAGTTAGATGGGGAGGATGGCGCTGCTTTATCTATTTCATTGGGTACGACGGCACTGGTTTTATGCAGATAGATGGGGAGGACGACACTGGTTTTACGTTGATGGATCAGTAGCACGGCACTGGTTTTATGTAGATAGATGGGTAGGACAGCAATGGTCTTATGCAGATAGATGAGGAAGATGGCACTGGTTTTATGTAGGGAGATGGAGAGGACGGCACTGGTATTATTTAGTTAGATGGGGAGGATGGCACTGGTTTTATCTAGTTCGTTGGGTACGACGGCACTGGTTTTATCTAGATTGATGGGGAGGACGACACTGGTTTTATGCAGACAGATGGGGAGGACGGTACTGGTGTTATGAGAGAGATGGAGAGTACGGCACTGGTATTATGTATATAGATGGGTAGGGTGGCACTGGTTTTATGTAGAGAGATAGAGAGGATGGCTCTGGTTTTATATAGGTAGATGGGGATGACGGCACTGGTTTTATGTAGATATATGAGTAGGATAGCACTGGTTTTATGTAGAGAGATGGGGAGGATGGCACTGGTTTTATGTAGATAGATGAATAGGATGGCACTGGTTTTATGTGGAGAGATGCAGAGAACAGGACTGGTTTTATGTAGATAGATGGGGAGGACGGCACTGGTTTTATGTAGATAGATGGGGAGGATGGCACTGGTTTTATGTAGATAAATGCGGAGGACGGCACTGGTTTTATGTAGATAGATGGGGAGAGTGGCACTGATTTTATGTAGATAGATGAGTAGGATGGCACTGGTTTTATGTAGATAGATGGGTAGGACGGCACTGGTTTTATGTAGATAGATGGGTAGGATGGCACTGATTTTATGTAGATAGATGGGAAAGACGGCACTTGTTTTATGTAGTTAGATGGGGAGGACGGCACTGGTATTATGTAGAGAGATGGAAAGCATGGCACTAGTTTTATATAGATAGATGGGGGATGACGGCACTGTATTTCTGCAGATAGATGGGGAGGACGACACTGGTTGTACGTTGATGGATCAGTAGCACGACACTGGTTTTATGTAGATAGATGGGTAGGACGGCAATGGTCTTATGCAGATAGATGAGGAAGATGGCACTGGTTTTATGTAGAGAGATGGAGAGGACGGCACTGGTATTATGTAGTTAGATGGGGATAATGGCATGGTTTTATCTAGTTCGTTGGGTACGACGGCACTGGTGTTATCTAGATTGATTGGGAGGACGACACTGGTTTTATGCAGACAGATGGGGAGGACGGTACTGGTTTTATGAGAGAGATGGAGAGTACGGCACTGGTATTTATGTATATAGATAGGTAGGGTGGCACTGGTTTTATGTAGAGAGATACAGAGGACAGGACTGGTTTTATGTAGATAGATGGGGAGGACGGCAGTGGGTTTATGTAGATAGATGGGGTAGGATGGCATTAGTAATGGTTTATTTATGTAGATAGATGAGTAGGATGGCACTGATTTTATGTAGATAGATGGGGAGGACGGCACTTGTTTTATGTAGTTAGATGGGGAGGGACGGCACTGGTTTTATGTAGATAGATGGGGTGGAATGCACTGATTTTATGTAGATAGATGGGGAGGACGACACTGGTTTTATGTTGATGGATCAGTAGCACGGCACTGGTTTTATGTAGATACATGGGTAGGACAACAATGGTCTTATGCAGATAGATGAGGAAGATGGCACTGGTTTTATGTAGAGAGATGGAGAGGACGGCACTGGTATTATGTAGTTAGATGGGGAGGATGGCACTGGTTTTATCTAGTTCGTTGGGTACGACGGCACTGGTTTTATCTAGATTGATGGGGAGGACGACACTGGTTTTATGCAGACAGATGGGGAGGACGGTACATGTTTTATGAGAGAGATGGAGAGTACGGCACTGGTATTATGTATATAGATGGGTAGGGTGGCACTGGTTTTATGTAGAGAGATAGAGAGGATGGCTCTGGTTTTATATAGGTAGATAGAGAGGATGGCTCTGGTTTTATATAGGTAGATGGGGAGGACGGCACTGGTTTTATGTAGATAGATGAGTGGGATAGCACTGGTTTTATGTAGATAGATTGGGAGGACGGCACTGGTTTTATGTAGATAGATGGGGAGGATGGCACTGGTTTTATGTAGATAGATGAGTAGGATGGCACTGATTTTATGTAGATAGAATGGGAGGACAGCACTGGTATTATGTAGAGAGATGGAAAGGATGGCACTGGTTTTATATAGATAGATGGGGAGGACGGCACTGTTTTTCTGTAGATAGATGGGTAGGACGGCAATGGTCTTATGCAGATAGATGAGGAAGATGGCACTGGTTTTATGTAGAGAGATGGAGAGGACAGCACTGGTATTATGTAGTGAGATGGGGAGGATGGCACTGGTTTTATCTAGTTCGTTGGGTACGACGGCACTGGTTTTATCTAGATTAATGGGGAGGACGACACTAGTTTTATGCAGACAGATGGGGAGGACGGTACTGATTTTATGAGAGAGATGGAGAGTACGGCACTGGTATTATGTATATAGATGTGTAGGGTGGCACTGGTTTTATGTAGAGAGACGCAGAGGACAGGACTGGTTTTATGTAGATAGATGGGGAGGACGGCACTGGTTTTATGTAGATAGATGGGTAGGATGGCACTGGTTTTATGTAGATAGATGGGGAGGACGGCACTGGTTATATGTAGAGAGATGGGGAGGATGGCACTGGTTTTATGTAGGTAGATGGGGAGGATGGCACTGGTATTATGCAGATAGATGAGTAGGATGGCACTGATTTTATGTAGATAGATGGGAGGACGGCACTTGTTTTATATAGTTAGATGGGGAGGACGGCACTGGTATTATGTAGAGAGATGGAAAGGATGGCACTAGTTTTTATATATATAGATGGGGAGGACGGCACTGGTTTTATGTAGATAGATGGGGAGGATGACACTGGTTTTATGTACTTAGTTGGGGAGGACGGCACAGGTTTTAAGTAGTTAGATGGGTAGGATGGCACTGGTTTTATGTAGACGGGTGGGTAGGACGGCACTGGTTTTATTTAGAGAGATGGGGTGGGTGGCACTGGTTTTACGTTGATGGATCAGTAGCACGGCACTGGTTTTATGTAGATAGATAGGTAGGACGGCAATGGTCTTATGTAGATAGATGAGGATGATGGCACTGGTTTTATGTAGAGAGATGTAGAGGACGGCACTGGTATTATGTAGTTAGATGGGGAGGACGGCACTGGTTTTACGTAGATAGATGGGTAGGACGGCACTGGTTTTATGTAGATAGATGGGTAGGACGGCACTGGTTTTATGTAGAGAGATGTTGAGGACGGCACTGGTTTTTTGTAGATAGATGGGGAGGACAAAAGTGGTTTTATGTAGAGAGATGGAGAGGACGGCAATGGTATTATGTATATAGATGGGCAGGACGGCAATGGTCCTATGTAGATAGATGAGGAAGATGGCACTTGTTTTATGTAGAGAGATGGAGAGGACGGCACTGGTGTTATGTAGTTAGATGGGGAGGATGGCGCTGCTTTATCTAGTTCGTTGGGTACGACGGCATTGGTTTTTATGCAGATAGATGGGGAGGACGGTACTGGATTCATGTAGAGAGATGTGGAGGACGGCACTGGATTCATGTAGAGAGATGGAGAGAACGGGCACTGGTTTTATGTAGATAGAAGGGGTGGACTGCACTGGTTTTATGTAGATAGATGTGGAGGACGGCACTGGATTCATGTAGAGAGATGGAGAGAACGGGCACTGGTTTTATGTAGATAGAAGGGGTGGACTGCACTGGTTTTATGTAGATAGATGGGGAGGACGACACTGGTTTCATGTTGATGGATCAGTAGCACGGCACTGGTTTTATGTAGATAGATGGGTAGGACAGCAATGGTCTTATGCAGATAGATGAGGAAGATGGCGCTGGTTTTATGTAGAGAGATGGAGAGGACGGCACTGGTATTATGTAGTTAGATGGGGAGGATGGCACTGGTTTTATCTAGTTCGTTGGGTACGACGGCACTGGTTTTATCTAGATTGATGGGGAGGACGACACTGGTTTTATGCAGACAGATGGGGAGGACAGTACTGGTGTTATGAGAGAGATGGAGAGTACGGAACTGGTATTATGTATATAGATGGGTAGGGTGGCACTGGTTTTATGTAGAGAGATAGAGAGGATGGCTCTGGTTTTATATAGGTAGATGGGGAGGACGGCACTGATTTTATGTAGATAGATGAGTAGGATGGCACTGGTTTTATGTGGAGAGATGCAGAGAACAGGACTGGTTTTATGTGGATAGATGGGGAGGACGGCACTGGTTTTATATAGATAGATGGGTAGGATGGCACTGGTTTTATGTAGATAAATGCGGAGGACGGCACTGGTTTTATGTAGATAGATGAGTAGGATGGCACTGATTTTATGTAGATTGATGGGAAAGACGGCACTGGTTTTATGCAGACAGATGGGGAGGACGGTACTGGTTTTATGAGAGAGATGGAGAGTACGGCACTGGTATTATGTATATTGATGGGTAGGGTGGCACTGCTTTTATGTAGAGAGATGCAGAGGACAGAACTGGTTTTCTGTAGATAGATGGGGAGGACGGCTCTGGTTTTATGTAGATAGATGGGTAGGATGGCACTGGTTTTATGTAGATAGATGGGGAGGACTGCACTGGTTTTATGTAGAGAGATGGGGAGGATGGCACTGGTTTTATTTAGGTAGATGGGGAGGATGGCACTGGTTTTATGTAGATAGATGAGTAGGATGGCACTGATTTTATGTAGATAGATGGGGAGGACGGCACTTGTTTTATATAGTTAGATAGGGAGGACGGCACTGGTATTATGTAGAGAGATGGAAAGGATGGCACTAGTTTTATATCGATTGATGGGGAGGACGGCACTGGTTTTATGTAGATAGATGGGGAGGATGACACTGGTTTTATGTACTTAGTTGGGGAGGACGGCACAGGTTTTAAGTAGTAAGATGGGTAGGATGGCACTGGTTTTATGTAGACGGGTGGGTAGGACGGCACTGGTTTTATTTAGAGAGATGGGGTGGGTGGCACTGGTTTTATGTTGATGGATCAGTAGCACGGCACTGATTTTATGTAGATAGATGGGCAGGACGGCAATGGTCCTATGTAGATAGATGAGGAAGATGGCACTGGTTTTATGTAGAGAGACGGAGATGACGGCACTGGTATTATGTAGTTAGATGGGGAGGATGGCGCTGCTTTATCTAGTTCATTGGGTACGACGGCACTGGTTTTATGCAGATAGATGGGGAGGACGGTACTGGATTCATGTAGAGAGATGTGGAGGACGGCACTGGATTCATGTAGAGAGATGGAGAGAACGGGCACTGGTTTTATGTAGATAGAAGGGGTGGACTGCACTAGTTTTATGTAGATAGATGGGGAGGACGACACTGGTTTTACGTTGATGGATCAGTAGCACGGCACTGGTTTTATGTAGATAGATGGGTAGGACAGCAATGGTCTTATGCAGATAGATGAGGAAGATGGCACTGGTTTTATGTAGAGAGATGGAGAGGACGGCACTGGTATTATGTAGTTAGATGGGGAGGATGGCACTGGTTTTATCTAGTTCGTTGGGTACGACGGCACTGGTTTTATCTAGATTGATGGGGAGGACGACACTGGTTTTATGCAGACAGATGGGGAGGACGGTACTGGTGTTATGAGAGAGATGGAGAGTACGGCACTGGTATTATGTATATAGATGGGTAGGGTGGCACTGGTTTTATGTAGAGAGATGCAGAGGACAGGACTGGTTTTATGTAGATAGATGGGGAGGACGGCAGTGGTTTTATGTAGATAGATGGGTAGGATGGCACTGGTTTTATGTAGATAGATTGGGAGGACGGCACTGGTTTTATGTAGATAGATGGGGAGGATGGCACTGGATTTATGTAGATAGATGAGTAGGATGGCACTGATTTTATGTAGATAGATGGGGAGGACGGCACTTGTTTTATGTAGTTAGATGGGGAGGACGGCACTGGTTTTATGTAGATAGATGGGGAGGACGACACTGGTTTTATATTGATGGATCAGTAGCACGGCACTGGTTTTATGTAGATAGATGGGTAGGACGGCAATGGTCTTATGCAGATAGATGAGGAAGATGGCACTGGTTTTATGTAGAGATATGGAGAGGAAGGCACTGGTATTATGTAGTTAGATGGGGAGGATGGCACTGGTTTTATCTAGTTCGTTGGGTACGACGGCACTGGTTTTATCTAGATTAATGGGGAGGATGACACTGGTTTTATGCAGACAGATGGGGAGGATGGTACTGGTTTTATGAGAGAGATGGAGAGTACGGCACTGGTATTATGTATATAGATGTGTAGGGTGGCACTGGTTTTATGTAGATAGATGGGTAGGACGGCACTGGTTTTATCTAGATAGATGGGGAGGACGACACCGGTTTTATGCAGACAGATGGGGAGGACGGTACTGGTTTTATGAGAGAGATGGAGAGTACGGCACTGGTATTATGTATATAGATGTGTAGGGTGGCACTTGTTATATGTAGATAGATGGGTGGGACGGCACTGGTTTTATGTAGATAGATGGGGAGGGCGGCACTGGTTTTATGTAGATAGATGAGGAGGACGGCACTGGTTTTATGTAGTTAGATGGGTAGGAGGGCACTGGTTTTATGTAGATAGATGGGGTGGAAGACACTGGTTTTATGTAGAAACATGGGTAGGGACGGCACTGGTTTTATGTAGATAGATGGGTAGGACGGCAATGGTTTTATGTAGATAGATGAGGAAGATGGCACTGGTTTTATGTAGAGAGATGAAGAGGAAGGCACTGGTATTATGTAGTTAGATGGGGAGGATGGCACTGGTTTTATCTAGTTCGTTGGGTACGACGGCACTGATTTTATCTAGATTAATGGGGAGGATGTCACTGGTTTTATGCAGACAGATGGGGAGGACGGTACTGGTTTTATGAGAGAGATGGAGAGTACGGCACTGGTACTATGTATATAGATGGGTAGGGTGGCACTGGTTTTATGTAGAGAGATGCAGAGGACAGGACTGGTTTTATGTAGATAGATGGGGAGGACGGCACTGGTTTTATGGAGATAGATGGGTAGGATGGCACTGGTTTTATGTAGATAGATGGGGAGGACTGCACTGGTTTTATGTAGTGAGATGGGAAGGATGGCACTGGTTTTATTTAGGTAGATGGGGAGGATGGCACTGGTTTTATGTAGATAGATGAGTAGGATGGAACTGATTTTATGTAGATAGATGGGGAGGGCGACACTTGTTTTATATAGTTAGATAGGGAGGACGGCACTGGTATTATGTAGAGAGATGGAAAGGATGGCACTAGTTTTATATAGATAGATTGGGAGGACGGCACTGGTTTTATGTAGATAGATGGGTAGGACGGCACTGGTTTTATGTAGAGAGATATTGAGGACGGCACTGGTTTTATGTAGTTAGATGGGGAGGATGGCGCTGCTTTATCTAGTTCGTTGGGTACGACGGCACTGCTTTTATGCAGATAGATGGGGAGGACGGTCCTGGTTTTATGAGAGAGATGGAGAGTACGGCACTGGTATTATGTATATAGATGTGTAGGGTGGCACTGGTTTTATGTAGATAGATGGGTGGGACGGCACTGGTTTTATGTAGATAGATGGATTGGACGGCACTGGTTTTATGTAGAGAGATGTGGAGGACGGCACTGGATTCATGTAGAGAGATGCAGAGAACGGGCACTGGTTTTATGTAGATAGAAGGGGTGGACTGCACTGGTTTTATGTAGATAGATGGGGAGGACGACACTGGTTTTATGTTGATGGATCAGTAGCACGGCACTGGTTTTATGTAGATAGATGGGTTGGACAACAATGGTCTTATGCAGATAGATGAGGAAGATGGCACTGGTTTTATGTAGAGAGATGGAGAGGACGGCACTGGTATTATGTAGTTAGATGGGGAGGATGGCACTGGTTTTATCTAGTTCGTTGGGTACGACGGCACTGGTTTTATCTAGATTGATGGGGAGGACGACACTGGTTTTATGCAGACAGATGGGGAGGACGGTACTGGTTATATGAGAGAGATGGAGAGTACGGCACTGGTATTATGTATATAGATGGGTAGGGTGGCACTGGTTTTATGTAGAGAGATAGAGAGGATGGCTCTGGTTTTATATAGGTAGATGGGGAGGACGGCACTGTTTTTCTGTAGATAGATGGGGAGGACGACACTGGTTTTATGTTAATGCATCAGTAGCACGGCACTGGTTTTATGTAGATAGATGGGTAGGACGGCAATGGTCTTATGCAGATAGATGAGGAAGATGGCACTGGTTTTATGTAGAGAGATGGAGAGGACGGCACTGGTATTATGTAGTTAGATGGGGAGGACGGCACTGGTTTTATGTACTTAGTTGGGGAGGACGGCACAGGTTTTAAGTAGTTAGATGGGTAGGATGGCACTGGTTTTATGTAGACGGGTGGGTAGGACGGCACTGGTTTTATTTAGAGAGATGGGGTGGGTGGCACTGGTTTTATGTTAATGGATCAGTAGCACGGCACTGGTTTTATGTAGGTAGATAGGTAGGACGGCAATGGTCTTATGTAGATAGATGAGAAGATGGCACTGGTTTTATGTAGAGAGATGTACAGGACGGCACTGGTATTATGTAGTCAGATGGGGAGGACGGCACTGGTTTTAACGTAGACAGATGGGTAGGACGGCACTGGTTTTATGTAGATAGATGGGTAGGACGGCACTGGTTTTATGTAGAGAGATGTTGAGGACGGCACTGGTTTTTTGTAGATAGATGGGGAGGACAAAAGTGGTTTTATGTAGAGAGATGGAGAGGACGGCACTGGTTTTATGTATATAGATGGGTAGGACGGCAATGGTATTATGTATATAGATGGGCAGGACGGCAATGGTCCTATGTAGATAGATGAGGAAGATGGCACTGGTTTTATGTAGAGAGATGGAGAGGACGGCACTGGTTTTATTTAGGTAGATGGGGAGGATGGCACTGGTTTTATGTAGATAGATGAGTAGGATGGCACTGATTTTATGTAGATAGATGGGGAGGACGGCACTTGTTTTATATAGTTAGATAGGGAGGACGGCACTGGCATTATGTAGAGAAATGGAAAGGATGGCACTAGTTTTATATAGATAGATGGGGAGGACGGCACTGGTTTTATGTAGATAGATGGGAGGATGACACTGGTTTTATGTACTTAGTTGGGGAGGACGGCACAGGTTTTAAGTAGTTAGATGGGTAGGATGGCACTGGTTTTATGTAGACGGGTGGGTAGGACGGCACTGGTTTTATTTAGAGAGATGGGGTGGGTGGCACTGGTCTTATGTTGATGGATCAGTAGCACGGCACTGGTTTTATGTAGATAGATGGGCAGGACGGCAATGGTCCTATGTAGATAGATGAGGAAGATGGCACTGGTTTTATGTAGAGAGGTGGAGAGGACGGCACTGGTATTATGTAGTTAGATGGGGAGGATGGCGCTGCTTTATCTATTCATTGGGTACGACGGCACTGGTTTTATGCAGATAGATGGGGAGGACGGTACTGGATTCATGTAGAGAGATGTGGAGGACGGCACTGGATTCATGTAGAGAGATGGAGAGAACGGGCACTGGTTTTATGTAGATAGAAGGGGTGGTCTGCACTGGTTTTATGTAGATAGATGGGGAGGACGACACTGGTTTAACGTTGATGGATCAGTAGCACGGCACTGGTTTTATGTAGATAGATGGGTAGGACAGCAATGGTCTTATGCAGATAGATGAGGAAGATGGCACTGGTTTTATGTAGGGAGATGGAGAGGACGGCACTGGTATTATGTAGTTAGATGGGGAGGATGGCACTGGTTTTATCTAGTTCGTTGGGTACGACGGCACTGGTTTTATCTAGATTGATGGGGAGGACGGTACTGGTGTTATGAGAGAGATGGAGAGTACGGCACTGGTATTATATATATAGATGGGTAGGGTGGCACTGGTTTTATGTAGAGAGATAGAGAGGATGGCTCTGGTTTTATATAGGTAGATGGGGATGACGGCACTGGTTTTATGTAGATATATGAGTAGGATAGCACTGGTTTTATGTAGAGAGATGGGGAGGATGGCACTGGTTTTATGTAGATAGATGAGTAGGATGGCACTGGTTTTATGTGGAGAGATGCAGAGAACAGGACTGGTTTTATGTAGATAGATGGGGAGGACGGCACTGGTTTTATGTAGATAGATGGGGAGGATGGCACTGGTTTTATGTAGATAAATGCGGAGGACGGCACTGGTTTTATGTAGATAGATGGGGAGAGTGGCACTGATTTTATGTAGATAGATGAGTAGGATGGCACTGGTTTTATGTAGATAGATGGGTAGGACGGCACTGGTTTTATGTAGATAGATGGGTAGGATGGCACTGATTTTATGTAGATAGATGGGAAAGACGGCACTTGTTTTATGTAGTTAGATGGGGAGGACGGCACTGGTATTATGTAGAGAGATGGAAAGGATGGCACTAGTTTTATATAGATAGATGGGGATGACGGCACTGTTTTTCTGCAGATAGATGGGGAGGACGACACTGGTTGTACGTTGATGGATCAGTAGCACGACACTGGTTTTATGTAGATAGATGGGTAGGACGGCAATGGTCTTATGCAGATAGATGAGGAAGATGGCACTGGTTTTATGTAGAGAGATGGAGAGGACGGCACTGGTATTATGTAGTTAGATGGGGATAATGGCATGGTTTTATCTAGTTCGTTGGGTACGACGGCACTGGTTTTATCTAGATTGATTGGGAGGACGACACTGGTTTTATGCAGACAGATGGGGAGGACGGTACTGGGTTTTATGAGAGAGATGGAGAGTACGGCACTGGTATTATGTATATAGATGGGTAGGGTGGCACTGGTTTTATGTAGAGAGATACAGAGGACAGGACTGGTTTTATGTAGATAGATGGGGAGGACGGCAGTGGTTTTATGTAGATAGATGGGTAGGATGGCACTGGTTTTATGTAGATAGATGAGTAGGATGGCACTGATTTTATGTAGATAGATGGGGAGGACGGCACTTGTTTTATGTAGTTAGATGGGGAGGACGGCACTGGTTTTATGTAGATAGATGGGGTGGAATGCACTGATTTTATGTAGATAGATGGGGAGGACGACACTGGTTTTATGTTGATGGATCAGTAGCACGGCACTGGTTTTATGTAGATACATGGGTAGGACAACAATGGTCTTATGCAGATAGATGAGGAAGATGGCACTGGTTTTATGTAGAGAGATGGAGAGGACGGCACTGGTATTATGTAGTTAGATGGGGAGGATGGCACTGGTTTTATCTAGTTCGTTGGGTACGACGGCACTGGTTTTATCTAGATTGATGGGGAGGACGACACTGGTTTTATGCAGACAGATGGGGAGGACGGTACATGTTTTATGAGAGAGATGGAGAGTACGGCACTGGTATTATGTAATATAGATGGGTAGGGTGGCACTGGTTTTATGTAGAGAGATAGAGAGGATGGCTCTGGTTTTATATAGGTAGATAGAGAGGATGGCTCTGGTTTTATATAGGTAGATGGGGAGGACGGCACTGGTTTTATGTAGATAGATGAGTGGGATAGCACTGGTTTTATGTAGATAGATGGGGAGGACGGCACTGGTTTTATGCAGACAGATGGGGAGGACGGTACTGGTTTTATGAGAGAGATGGAGAGTACGGCACTGGTATTATGTATATAGATGTGTAGGGGTGGCACTTGTTATATGTAGATAGATGGGTGGGACGGCACTGGTTTTATGTAGATAGATGGGGAGGGCGGCACTGGTTTTATGTAGATAGATGAGGAGGACGGCACTGGTTTTATGTAGTTAGATGGGTAGGAGGGCACTGGTTTTATGTAGATAGATGGGGTGGAAGACACTGGTTTTATGTAGAAACATGGGTAGGACGGCACTGGTTTTATGTAGATAGATGGGTAGGACGGCAATGGTTTTATGTAGATAGATGAGGAAGATGGCACTGGTTTTATGTAGAGAGATGAAGAGGAAGGCACTGGTATTATGTAGTTAGGTGGGGAGGATGGCACTGGTTTTATCTAGTTCGTTGGGTACGACGGCACTGATTTTATCTAGATTAATGGGGAGGATGTCACTGGTTTTATGCAGACAGATGGGGAGGACGGTACTGGTTTTATGAGAGAGATGGAGAGTACGGCACTGGTACTATGTATATAGATGGGTAGGGTGGCACTGGTTTTATGTAGAGAGATGCAGAGGACAGGACTGGTTTTATGTAGATAGATGGGGAGGACGGCACTGGTTTTTATGGAGATAGATGGGTAGGATGGCACTGGTTTTATGTAGATAGATGGGGAGGACTGCACTGGTTTTATGTAGTGAGATGGGAAGGATGGCACTGGTTTTATTTAGGTAGATGGGGAGGATGGCACTGGTTTTATGTAGATAGATGAGTAGGATGGAACTGATTTTATGTAGATAGATGGGGAGGGCGACACTTGTTTTATATAGTTAGATAGGGAGGGACGGCACTGGTATTATGTAGAGAGATGGAAAGGATGGCACTAGTTTTATATAGATAGATGGGGAGGACGGCACTGGTTTTATGTAGATAGATGGGTAGGACGGCACTGGTTTTATGTAGAGAGATATTGAGGACGGCACTGGTTTTATGTAGTTAGATGGGGAGGATGGCGCTGCTTTATCTAGTTCGTTGGGTACGACGGCACTGCTTTTATGCAGATAGATGGGGAGGACGGTCCTGGTTTTATGAGAGAGATGGAGAGTACGGCACTGGTATTATGTATATAGATGTGTAGGGTGGCACTGGTTTTATGTAGATAGATGGGTGGGACGGCACTGGTTTTATGTAGATAGATGGATTGGACGGCACTGGTTTTATGTAGAGAGATGTGGAGGACGGCACTGGATTCATGTAGAGAGATGCAGAGAACGGGCACTGGTTTTATGTAGATAGAAGGGGAGGACGACACTGGTTTTATGTTGATGGATCAGTAGCACGGCACTGGTTTTATGTAGATAGATGGGTTGGACAACAATGGTCTTATGCAGATAGATGAGGAAGATGGCACTGGTTTTATGTAGAGAGATGGAGAGGACGGCACTGGTATTATGTAGTTAGATGGGGAGGATGGCACTGGTTTTATCTAGTTCGTTGGGTACGACGGCACTGGTTTTATCTAGATTGATGGGGAGGACGACACTGGTTTTATGCAGACAGATGGGGAGGACGGTACTGGTTTTATGAGAGAGATGGAGAGTACGGCACTGGTATTATGTATATAGATGGGTAGGGTGGCACTGGTTTTATGTAGAGAGATAGAGAGGATGGCCTCTGGTTTTATATAGGTAGATGGGGAGGGACGGCACTGTTTTTCTGTAGATAGATGGGGAGGACGACACTGGTTTTATGTTAATGCATCAGTAGCACGGCACTGGTTTTATGTAGATAGATGGGTAGGACGGCAATGGTCTTATGCAGATAGATGAGGAAG
>NW_027277696.1:0-25501 GCF_030028105.1 Mobula birostris
ACAAGTTCCCATGGAGACTTAAATTGTGACAAATTCCCATGGAGACTGAGAGTGTGACAAGTTCCCATGGAGACTGAGAGTGCGACAAGCTCCCATGTAGACTGAGACTGTGACAAGTTCCCATGGAGACTGAGAGTGTGACAAGTTCTCATGTAGACTGAGAGTGTGACAAGTTCCCATGGAGACTGAGAGTGTGACAAGTTTCCATGTAGACTGAGAGTGTGACAAGTTCCCATGGAGACTGAGAGTGTGACAGGTTCCCATTGAGACAGAGTGTGACAAGTTCCCGTGGAGACTGAGAGTGTGACAGGTTCCCATGTACAATGAGAGTGTGTCAAGTTCCCATGGAGACTGAGAGTGTGACAAGTTCCCATGGAGACTGAGAGTGTTACAAGCTCCCATGGAGTCTGAGAGTGTGACAGGTTCCCATGGAGACTGAGAGTGTGACAAGTTCCCATGGAGACTGAGATGTGACAAGTTCCTATGGAGACTGAAAGTGCGAAAAGTTCCCATGCAGACTGAGAGTGTCAGAAGTTCCCGTGGAGACTGACAGTGCGACAAGTTCCCATGGAGACTGAGAGTGCGACAAGTTCCCATGTAGACTGCGAGAGTGACCCGATCCCATGGAGGCTGAGAGTGTGACAAGTTCCCATGTAAACTGAGAGTGTGACAAGTTCCCATGGAGACTGAGAGTGTGACAAGTTCCCATGGAGACTTAAATTGTGACAAATTCCCATGGAGACTGAGAGTGTGACAAGTTCCCATGGAGACTGAGAGTGCGACAAGCTCCCATGTAGACTGAGAGTGTGACAAGTTCCCATGGAGACTGAGAGTGTGATAAGTTCCCATGGAGACACAGAGTGTGACAGGTTCCCATGGAGACTGAGAGTGTGACAAGTTCTCATGTAGACTGAGAGAGTGACAAGTTCCCATGGAGACTGAGATTGTGACAAGTTCCCATGTAGACTGAGATGTGACAAGTTCCTATGGACACTGAGAGTGCGAAAAGTTCCCATGGAGACTGATAGTGTCAGAAGTTCCCATGGAGACTGAGAGTGCGACAAGTTCCCATGTACACTGAGAGAGTGACACGTTCCCATGGAGACTCAGAGTGTGACAAGTTCCCATGTAAACTGAGAGTGTGACAAGGTCCCATGGAGACTTAATGTGTGACAAGTTCCCATGGAGACTGAGAGTGTGACAAGTTCCCATGGAGACTTAAAGTGTGACAAGTTCCCATGGAGACTGAGAGTGTGACAAGTTCCCATGGAGACTGAGAGTGCGACAAGCTCCCATGTAGACTGAGACTGTGACAAGTTCCCATGGAGACTGAGAGTGTGACAGGTTCCCATGTACACTGAGAGTGTGTCAAGTTCCCATGGAGACTGAGAGTGTGACATGTTCCCATGGAGACTGAGAGTGTCACAAGCTCCCATGGAGACTGAGAGTGTGACAAGTTCTCATGTAGACTGAGAGTGTGACAAGTTCCCATGGAGACTGAGACTGCGACAAGCTCCATGTAGACTGAGACCATGACAAGTTCCCATGGAGATTGAGAGTGTGACAAGTTCTCATGTAGACTGAGAGTGTGACAAGTTCCCATGGAGACTTAAAGTGTGACAAGTTCCCATGGAGACTGAGAGTGTGACAAGATACCATGGAGACTGAGAGTGCGACAAGCTCCCATGTAGACTGAGACTGTGACAAGTTCCCATGGAGACTGAGAGTGTGACAAGTTCTCATGTAGACTGAGAGTGTGACAAGTTCCCATGTAGACTGAGATAGTGACACGTTCCCATGGAGACTGAGAGTGTGACAAGTTTCCATGTAGACTGAGAGTGTGACAAGTTCTCATGTAGACTGAGAGTGTGACAAGTTCCCATAGAGACTGAGAGTGTCACAAGTTTCCATGTAGACTGAGAGTGTGACAAGTTCCCATGGAGACTGAGAGTGTGACAGGTTCCCATTGAGACAGAGTGTGACAAGTTCCCGTGGAGACTGAGAGTGTGACAGGTTCCCATGTACACTGAGAGTGTGTCATGTTCCCATGGAGACTGAGAGTGTGACAAGTTCCCATGGAGACTGAGAGTGTTACAAGCTCCCATGGAGTCTGAGAGTGTGACAGGTTCCCATGGAGACTGAGAGTGTGACAAGTTCCCATGGAGACTGAGATGTGACAAGTTCCTATGGAGACTGAGAGTGCGAAAAGTTCCCATGGAGACTGAGAGTGTCAGAAGTTCCCATGGAGACTGACAGTGCGACAAGTTCCCATGGAGACTGAGAGTGCGACAAGTTCCCATGTAGACTGAGATAGTGACACGTTCCCATGGAGGCTGAGAGTGTGACAAGTTCCCATGTAAACTGAGAGTGTGACAAGTTCCCATGAAGACGAAGAGTGTGACAACTTCCCATGGAGACTGAGAGTGTGACAAGTTCCCATGGAGACTTAAAGTGTGACAAGTTCCCATGGAGACTGAGAGTGTGACAAGTTCCCATGGAGACTGAGAGTGCGACAAGCTCCCATGTAGACTGAGACTGTGACAAGTTCCCATGGAGATTGAGAGTGAGAAAAGTGCTCATGTGGACTGAGAGTGTGACAAGTTCCCATGGAGACTGAGAGTGTGACAAGTTTCCATGTAGACTGAGAGTGTGACAAATTCCCATGGAGACTGAGATGTGACAAGTTCCTATGGAGACTGAGAGTGCGAATAGGTCCCATGGAGACTGAGATTGTCAGAAGTTCCCATGGAGACTGAGAGTGCGACAAGTTCCCATGGAGACTGAGAGTGCGACAAGTTCCCATGTAGACTGAGAGAGTGACACGATCCCATGGAGACTGACAGTGTGACAAGTTCCCATGTAAACTGAGAGTGTGACAAGTTCCCATGGAGACTGAGAGTGTGACAAGTTCCCATGGAGACTTAAATTGTGACAAATTCCCATGGAGACTGAGAGTGTGACAAGTTCCCATGGAGACTGAGAGTATGACAAGTCCCCATGGAGACTGAGAGTGTGACAAGTTCCCATGGAGACTGAGAGTGCGACAAGCTCCCATGTAGACTGAGACTGTGACAAGTTCCCATGGAGACTGAGAGTGTGACAAGTTCTCATGTAGACTGAGAGTGTGACAAGTTCCCATAGAGACTGAGAGTGTCACAAGTTTCCATGTAGACTGAGAGTGTGACAAGTTCCCATGGAGACTGAGAGTGTGACAGGTTCCCATTGAGACAGAGTGTGACAAGTTCCCGTGGAGACTGAGAGTGTGACAGGTTCCCATGTACACTGAGAGTGTGTCAAGTTCCCATGGAGACTGAGAGTGTGACAAGTTCCCATGGAGACTGAGAGTGTTACAAGCTCCCATGGAGTCTGAGAGTGTGACAGGTTCCCATGGAGACTGAGAGTGTGACAACTTCCCATGGAGACTGCGATGTGACAAGTTCCTATGGAGACTGAAAGTGCGAAAAGTTCCCATGGAGACTGAGAGTGTCAGAAGTTCCCATGGAGACTGACAGTGCGACAAGTTCCCATGGAGACTGAGAGTACGACAAGTTCCCATGTAGACTGAGAGAGTGACCCGATCCCATGGAGGCTGAGAGTGTGACAAGTTCCCATGTAAACTGAGAGTGTGACAAGTTCCCATGGAGACTGAGAGTGTGACAAGTTCCCATGGAGACTTAAATTGTGACAAATTTCCATGGAGACTGAGAGTGTGACAAGTTCCCATGGAGACTGAGAGTGCGACAAGCTCCCATGTAGACTGAGACTGTGACAAGTTCATATGGAGACTGAGAGTGTGACAAGTTCTCATGTAGACTGAGAGTGTGACAAGTTCCCATGGAGACTGAGAGTGTGACAAGTTTCCATGTTGACTGAGAGTGTGAGAAGTTCCCATGGAGACTGAGAGTGTGATAAGTTCCCATGGAGACACAGAGTGTGACAGGTTCCCATGGAGACTGAGAGTGTGACAAGTTCTCATGTAGACTGAGAGAGTGACAAGTTCCCATGGAGACTGAGATTGTGACAAGTTCCCATGTAGAATGAGATGTGACAAGTTCCTATGGACACTGAGAGTGCGAAAAGTTCCCATGGAGACTGATAGTGTCAGAAGTTCCCATGGAGACTGAGAGTGCGACAAGTTCCCATGTAGACTGAGAGTGTGACAAGTTCCCATGGAGACTTAAAGTGTGACAAGTTCACATGGAGACTGAGAGTGTGACAAGATACCATGGAGACTGAGAGTGCGACAAGCTCCCATGTAGACTGAGACTGTGACAAGTTCCCATGGAGACTGAGAGTGTGACAAGTTCTCATGTAGACTGAGAGTGTGACAAGCTCCCATGGAGACTGAGAGTGTGACAAGTTCGTATGGAGACTGAGAGTGCGAAAAGTTCCCATGGAGACTGAGAGTGTCAGAAGTTCCCATGGAGAGTGAGAGTGCGACAAGTTCTCATGTAGACTGAGAGTGTGACAAGTTCCCATAGAGACTGAGAGTGTCACAAGTTTCCATGTAGACTGAGAGTGTGACAAGTTCCCATGGAGACTGAGAGTGTGACAGGTTCCCATTGAGACAGAGTGTGACAAGTTCCCGTGGAGACTGAGAGTGTGACAGGTTCCCATGTACACTGAGAGTGTGTCAAGTTCCCATGGAGACTGAGAGTGTGACAAGTTCCCATGGAGACTGAGAGTGTTACAAGCTCCCATGGAGTCTGAGAGTGTGACAGGTTCCCATGGAGACTGAGAGTGTGACAAGTTCCCATGGAGACTGAGATGTGACAAGTTCTTATGGAGACTGAAAGTGCGAAAAGTTCCCATGGAGACTGAGAGTGTCAGAAGTTCCCATGGAGACTGACAGTGCGACAAGTTCCCATGGAGACTGAGAGTGCGACAAGTTCCCATGTAGACTGAGAGAGCGACCCGATCCCATGGAGGCTGAGAGTGTGACAAGTTCCCATGTAAACTGAGAGTGTGACAAGTTCCCATGGAGACTGAGAGTGTGACAAGTTCCCATGGAGACTTAAATTGTGACAAATTCCCATGGAGACTGAGAGTGTGACAAGTTCCCATGGAGACTGAGAGTGTGACAAGTTCTCATGTAGACTGAGAGTGTGACAAGTTCCCATGGAGACTGAGAGTGTGACAAGTTTCCATGTAGACTGAGAGTGTGACAAGTTCCCATGGAGACTGAGAGTGTGACAGGTTCCCATTGAGACAGAGTGTGACAAGTTCCCGTGGAGACTGAGAGTGTGACAGGTTCCCATGTACAATGAGAGTGTGTCAAGTTCCCATGGAGACTGAGAGTGTGACAAGTTCCCATGGAGACTGAGAGTGTTACAAGCTCCCATGGAGTCTGAGAGTGTGACAGGTTCCCATGGAGACTGAGAGTGTGACAAGTTCCCATGGAGACTGAGATGTGACAAGTTCCTATGGAGACTGAAAGTGCGAAAAGTTCCCATGCAGACTGAGAGTGTCAGAAGTTCCCGTGGAGACTGACAGTGCGACAAGTTCCCATGGAGACTGAGAGTGCGACAAGTTCCCATGTAGACTGCGAGAGTGACCCGATCCCATGGAGGCTGAGAGTGTGACAAGTTCCCATGTAAACTGAGAGTGTGACAAGTTCCCATGGAGACTGAGAGTGTGACAAGTTCCCATGGAGACTTAAATTGTGACAAATTCCCATGGAGACTGAGAGTGTGACAAGTTCCCATGGAGACTGAGAGTGCGACAAGCTCCCATGTAGACTGAGAGTGTGACAAGTTCCCATGGAGACTGAGAGTGTGATAAGTTCCCATGGAGACACAGAGTGTGACAGGTTCCCATGGAGACTGAGAGTGTGACAAGTTCTCATGTAGACTGAGAGAGTGACAAGTTCCCATGGAGACTGAGATTGTGACAAGTTCCCATGTAGACTGAGATGTGACAAGTTCCTATGGACACTGAGAGTGCGAAAAGTTCCCATGGAGACTGATAGTGTCAGAAGTTCCCATGGAGACTGAGAGTGCGACAAGTTCCCATGTACACTGAGAGAGTGACACGTTCCCATGGAGACTCAGAGTGTGACAAGTTCCCATGTAAACTGAGAGTGTGACAAGGTCCCATGGAGACTTAATGTGTGACAAGTTCCCATGGAGACTGAGAGTGTGACAAGTTCCCATGGAGACTTAAAGTGTGACAAGTTCCCATGGAGACTGAGAGTGTGACAAGTTCCCATGGAGACTGAGAGTGCGACAAGCTCCCATGTAGACTGAGACTGTGACAAGTTCCCATGGAGACTGAGAGTGTGACAGGTTCCCATGTACACTGAGAGTGTGTCAAGTTCCCATGGAGACTGAGAGTGTGACATGTTCCCATGGAGACTGAGAGTGTCACAAGCTCCCATGGAGACTGAGAGTGTGACAAGTTCTCATGTAGACTGAGAGTGTGACAAGTTCCCATGGAGACTGAGACTGCGACAAGCTCCCATGTAGACTGAGACCATGACAAGTTCCCATGGAGATTGAGAGTGTGACAAGTTCTCATGTAGACTGAGAGTGTGACAAGTTCCCATGGAGACTTAAAGTGTGACAAGTTCCCATGGAGACTGAGAGTGTGACAAGATACCATGGAGACTGAGAGTGCGACAAGCTCCCATGTAGACTGAGACTGTGACAAGTTCCCATGGAGACTGAGAGTGTGACAAGTTCTCATGTAGACTGAGAGTGTGACAAGTTCCCATGTAGACTGAGATAGTGACACGTTCCCATGGAGACTGAGAGTGTGACAAGTTTCCATGTAGACTGAGAGTGTGACAAGTTCTCATGTAGACTGAGAGTGTGACAAGTTCCCATAGAGACTGAGAGTGTCACAAGTTTCCATGTAGACTGAGAGTGTGACAAGTTCCCATGGAGACTGAGAGTGTGACAGGTTCCCATTGAGACAGAGTGTGACAAGTTCCCGTGGAGACTGAGAGTGTGACAGGTTCCCATGTACACTGAGAGTGTGTCATGTTCCCATGGAGACTGAGAGTGTGACAAGTTCCCATGGAGACTGAGAGTGTTACAAGCTCCCATGGAGTCTGAGAGTGTGACAGGTTCCCATGGAGACTGAGAGTGTGACAAGTTCCCATGGAGACTGAGATGTGACAAGTTCCTATGGAGACTGAGAGTGCGAAAAGTTCCCATGGAGACTGAGAGTGTCAGAAGTTCCCATGGAGACTGACAGTGCGACAAGTTCCCATGGAGACTGAGAGTGCGACAAGTTCCCATGTAGACTGAGATAGTGACACGTTCCCATGGAGGCTGAGAGTGTGACAAGTTCCCATGTAAACTGAGAGTGTGACAAGTTCCCATGAAGACGAAGAGTGTGACAACTTCCCATGGAGACTGAGAGTGTGACAAGTTCCCATGGAGACTTAAAGTGTGACAAGTTCCCATGGAGACTGAGAGTGTGACAAGTTCCCATGGAGACTGAGAGTGCGACAAGCTCCCATGTAGACTGAGACTGTGACAAGTTCCCATGGAGATTGAGAGTGAGAAAAGTGCTCATGTGGACTGAGAGTGTGACAAGTTCCCATGGAGACTGAGAGTGTGACAAGTTTCCATGTAGACTGAGAGTGTGACAAATTCCCATGGAGACTGAGATGTGACAAGTTCCTATGGAGACTGAGAGTGCGAATAGGTCCCATGGAGACTGAGATTGTCAGAAGTTCCCATGGAGACTGAGAGTGCGACAAGTTCCCATGGAGACTGAGAGTGCGACAAGTTCCCATGTAGACTGAGAGAGTGACACGATCCCATGGAGACTGACAGTGTGACAAGTTCCCATGTAAACTGAGAGTGTGACAAGTTCCCATGGAGACTGAGAGTGTGACAAGTTCCCATGGAGACTTAAATTGTGACAAATTCCCATGGAGACTGAGAGTGTGACAAGTTCCCATGGAGACTGAGAGTATGACAAGTCCCCATGGAGACTGAGAGTGTGACAAGTTCCCATGGAGACTGAGAGTGCGACAAGCTCCCATGTAGACTGAGACTGTGACAAGTTCCCATGGAGACTGAGAGTGTGACAAGTTCTCATGTAGACTGAGAGTGTGACAAGTTCCCATAGAGACTGAGAGTGTCACAAGTTTCCATGTAGACTGAGAGTGTGACAAGTTCCCATGGAGACTGAGAGTGTGACAGGTTCCCATTGAGACAGAGTGTGACAAGTTCCCGTGGAGACTGAGAGTGTGACAGGTTCCCATGTACACTGAGAGTGTGTCAAGTTCCCATGGAGACTGAGAGTGTGACAAGTTCCCATGGAGACTGAGAGTGTTACAAGCTCCCATGGAGTCTGAGAGTGTGACAGGTTCCCATGGAGACTGAGAGTGTGACAACTTCCCATGGAGACTGCGATGTGACAAGTTCCTATGGAGACTGAAAGTGCGAAAAGTTCCCATGGAGACTGAGAGTGTCAGAAGTTCCCATGGAGACTGACAGTGCGACAAGTTCCCATGGAGACTGAGAGTACGACAAGTTCCCATGTAGACTGAGAGAGTGACCCGATCCCATGGAGGCTGAGAGTGTGACAAGTTCCCATGTAAACTGAGAGTGTGACAAGTTCCCATGGAGACTGAGAGTGTGACAAGTTCCCATGGAGACTTAAATTGTGACAAATTTCCATGGAGACTGAGAGTGTGACAAGTTCCCATGGAGACTGAGAGTGCGACAAGCTCCCATGTAGACTGAGACTGTGACAAGTTCATATGGAGACTGAGAGTGTGACAAGTTCTCATGTAGACTGAGAGTGTGACAAGTTCCCATGGAGACTGAGAGTGTGACAAGTTTCCATGTTGACTGAGAGTGTGAGAAGTTCCCATGGAGACTGAGAGTGTGATAAGTTCCCATGGAGACACAGAGTGTGACAGGTTCCCATGGAGACTGAGAGTGTGACAAGTTCTCATGTAGACTGAGAGAGTGACAAGTTCCCATGGAGACTGAGATTGTGACAAGTTCCCATGTAGAATGAGATGTGACAAGTTCCTATGGACACTGAGAGTGCGAAAAGTTCCCATGGAGACTGATAGTGTCAGAAGTTCCCATGGAGACTGAGAGTGCGACAAGTTCCCATGTAGACTGAGAGTGTGACAAGTTCCCATGGAGACTTAAAGTGTGACAAGTTCACATGGAGACTGAGAGTGTGACAAGATACCATGGAGACTGAGAGTGCGACAAGCTCCCATGTAGACTGAGACTGTGACAAGTTCCCATGGAGACTGAGAGTGTGACAAGTTCTCATGTAGACTGAGAGTGTGACAAGCTCCCATGGAGACTGAGAGTGTGACAAGTTCGTATGGAGACTGAGAGTGCGAAAAGTTCCCATGGAGACTGAGAGTGTCAGAAGTTCCCATGGAGAGTGAGAGTGCGACAAGTTCCCATGGAGACTGAGAGTACGACAAGTTCGCATGGAGACTGAGAGTGCGACAAGTTCCCATGGAGACTGAGAGTGTCAGAAGTTCCCATGGAGACTGAGAGTTCGACAAGTTCCCATGGAGACTTAAAGTGTGACAAGTTCCCATGGAGACACAGAGTGTGACAGGTTCCCATGGAGACTGAGAGTGTGACAAGCTCCCATGGAGACTGAGAGTGTGACAAGTTCCTATGGAGACTGAGAGTGCGAAAAGTTCCCATGGAGACTGAGAGTGTCAGAAGTTCCCATGGAGAGTGAGAGTGCGACAAGTTCCCATGGAGACTGAGAGTACGACAAGTTCGCATGGAGACTGAGAGTGCGACAAGTTCCCATGGAGACTGAGAGTGTCAGAATTTCCCATGGAGACTGAGAGTTCGACAAGTTCCCATGTAGACTGAGAGAGTGAAAGGTTCCCAAGGAGACTGACAGTGTGACAAGTTCCCATGTAAACTGAGAGTGTGACAAGTTCCCATGGAGACTGAGAGTGCGACAAGTTCCCATGGAGACTCAGAGTGCGACAAGCTCCCATGTAGACTGAGACTGTGACAAGTTCCCATGGAGACTGAGAGTCTGACAAGTTCTCATGTAGACTGAGAGTGTGATAAGTTCCCATGGAGATTGAGAGTGTGATAAGTTCCCATGGAGATTGAGAGTGTGATAAGTTTCCATGTAGACTGAGAGTGTGACAAGTTCCCATGGAGATTGAGAGTGTGATAAGTTCCCATGGAGACTGAGAGTGTGACAGGTTCCCATGGAGACTGAGACTGTGACAAGTTCTCATGTAGACTGAGAGAGTGACAAGTTCCCATGGAGACTGAGATTGTGACAAGTTCCCATGTAGACTCAGATGTGACAAGTTCCTATGGAGACTGAGAGTGCGAAAAGTTCCCATGGAGACTGAGAGTGTCAGAAGTTCCCATGGAGACTGAGACTGCGACAAATTCCCATGTACACTGAGAGAGTGACACGTTCCCATGGAGACTCAGAGTGTGACAAGTTCCCACGGAGCCTGAGAGTGTGAGAAGTTCAAATGGAGTCTGAGTGTGTGATAAGTTCCCATTTAGACTGAGAGTGCGACAAGTTCCACAGTAGACTGAGAGAGTGACACGTTCCCATGGAGACTGAGAGTGTGACAAGTTCCCATGGAGACTGAGAGTATGACAAGTTCCCATGGAGACTGAGAGTGTGACAAGTTCCCATGGAGACTGAGAGTGCGACAAGCTCCCATGTAGACTGAGACTGTGACAAGTTCCCATGGAGACTGAGAGTGTGACAAGTTCTCATGTAGACTGAGAGTGTGACAAGTTCCCATGGAGACTGAGAGTGTCACAAGTTTCCATGTAGACTGAGAGTGTGACAAGTTCCCATGGAGACTGAGAGTGTGACAGGTTCCCATTGAGACAGAGTGTGACAAGTTCCCGTGGAGACTGAGAGTGTGACAGGTTCCCATGTACACTGAGAGTGTGTCAAGTTCCCATGGAGACTGAGAGTGTGACAAGTTCCCATGGAGACTGAGAGTGTTACAAGCTCCCATGGAGTCTGAGAGTGTGACAGGTTCCCATGGAGACTGAGAGTGTGACAAGTTCCCATGGAGACTGAGATGTGACAAGTTCCTATGGAGACTGAGAGTGCGAAAAGTTCCCATGGAGACAGAGAGTGTCAGAAGTTCCCATGGAGACTGACAGTGCGACAAGTTCCCATGGAGACTGAGAGTGCGACAAGTTCCCATGTAGACTGAGATAGTGACACGTTCCCATGGAGGCTGAGAGTGTGACAAGTTCCCACGTAAACTCAGAGTGTGACAAGTTCCCATGAAGACTGAGAGTGTGACAACTTCCCACGGAGACTGAGAGTGTGACAAGTTCCCATGGAGACTTAAAGTGTGACAAGTTCCCATGGAGACTGAGAGTGTGACAAGTTCCCATGGAGACTGAGAGTGCGACAAGATCCCATGTAGACTGAGACTGTGACAAGTTCCCATGGAGATTGAGAGTGTGAAAAGTGCTCATGTGGACTGAGAGTGTGACAAGTTCCCATGGAGACTAAGAGTGTGACAAGTTTCCATGTAGACTGAGAGTGTGACAAATTCCCATGGAGACTGAGATGTGAAAAGTTCCTATGGAGACTGAGAGTGCGAAAAGGTCCCATGGAGACTGAGAGTGTCAGAAGTTCCCATGGAGACTGAGAGTGCGACAAGTTCCCATGGAGACTGAGAGTGCGACAAGTTCCCATGTAGACTGAGAGAGTGACACGATCCCATGGAGACTGACAGTGTGACAAGTTCCCATGTAAACTGAGAGTGTGACAAGTGCCCATGGAGACTGAGAGTGTGACAAGTTCCCATGGAGACTTAAATTGTGACAAATTCCCATGGAGACTGAGAGTGTGACAAGTTCCCATGGAGACTGAGAGTATGACAAGTTCCCATGGAGACTGAGAGTGTGACAAGTTCCCATGGAGACTGAGAGTGCGACAAGCTCCCATGTAGACTGAGACTGTGACAAGTTCCCATGGAGACTGAGAGTGTGACAATTTCTCATGTAGACTGAGAGTGTGACAAGTTCCCATAGAGACTGAGAGTGTCACAAGCTTCCATGTAGACTGAGAGTGTGACAAGTTCCCATGGAGACTGAGAGTGTGACAGGTTCCCATTGAGACAGAGTGTGACAAGTTCCCGTGGAGACTGAGAGTGTGACAGGTTCCCATGTACACTGAGAGTGTGTCAAGTTCCCATGGAGACTGAGAGTGTGACAAGTTCCCATGGAGACTGAGAGTGTTACAAGCTCCCATGGAGTCTGAGAGTGTGACAGGTTCCCATGGAGACTGAGAGTGTGACAAGTTCCCATGGAGACTGAGATGTGACAAGTTCCTATGGAGACTGAAAGTGCGAAAAGTTCCCATGGAGACTGAGAGTGTCAGAAGTTCCCATGGAGACTGACAGTGCGACAAGTTCCCATGGAGACTGAGAGTGCGACAAGTTCCCATGTAGACTGAGAGAGTGACCCGATCCCATGGAGGCTGAGAGTGTGACAAGTTCCCATGTAAACTGAGAGTGTGACAAGTTCCCATGGAGACTGAGAGTGTGACAAGTTCCCATGGAGACTGAGAGTGTGACAAGTTCTCATGTAGACTGAGAGTGTGACAAGTTCCCATAGAGACTGAGAGTGTCACAAGTTTCCATGTAGACTGAGAGTGTGACAAGTTCCCATGGAGACTGAGAGTGTGACAGGTTCCCATTGAGACAGAGTGTGACAAGTTCCCGTGGAGACTGAGAGTGTGACAGGTTCCCATGTACACTGAGAGTGTGTCAAGTTCCCATGGAGACTGAGAGTGTGACAAGTTCCCATGGAGACTGAGAGTGTTACAAGCTCCCATGGAGTCTGAGAGTGTGACAGGTTCCCATGGAGACTGAGAGTGTGACAAGTTCCCATGGAGACTGAGATGTGACAAGTTCTTATGGAAACTGAAAGTGCGAAAAGTTCCCATGGAGACTGAGAGTGTCAGAAGTTCCCATGGAGACTGACAGTGCGACAAGTTCCCATGGAGACTGAGAGTGCGACAAGTTCCCATGTAGACTGAGAGAGTGACCCGATCCCATGGAGGCTGAGAGTGTGACAAGTTCCCATGTAAACTGAGAGTGTGACAAGTTCCCATGGAGACTGAGAGTGTGACAAGTTCCCATGGAGACTTAAATTGTGACAAATTCCCATGGAGACTGAGAGTGTGACAAGTTCCCGTGGAGACTGAGAGTGCGACAAGCTCCCATGTAGACTGAGACTGTGACAAGTTCCCATGGAGACTGAGAGTGTGACAAGTTCTCATGTAGACTGAGAGTGTGACAAGTTCCCATGGAGACTGAGAGTGTGACAAGTTTCCATGTAGACTGAGAGTGTGACAAGTTCCCATGGAGACTGAGAGTGTGATAAGTTCCCATGGAGACACAGAGTGTGACAGGTTCCCATGGAGACTGAGAGTGTGACAAGTTCTCATGTAGACTGAGAGAGTGACAAGTTCCCATGGAGAATGAGATTGTGACAAGTTCCCATGTAGACTGAGATGTGACAAGTTCCTATGGACACTGAGAGTGCGAAAAGTTCCCATGGAGACTGATAGTGTCAGAAGTTCCCATGGAGACTGAGAGTGCGACAAGTTCCCATGTACACTGAGAGAGTGACACGTTCCCATGGAGACTCAGAGTGTGACAAGTTCCCATTTAAACTGAGAGTGTGACAAGGTCCCATGGAGACTTAATGTGTGACAAGTTCCCATGGAGACTGAGAGTGTGAGAAGTTCCCATGGAGACTTAAAGTGTGACAAGTTCCCATGGAGACTGAGAGTGTGACAAGTTCCCATGGAGACTGAGAGTGCGACAAGCTCCCATGTAGACTGAGACTGTGACAAGTTCCCATGGAGACTGAGAGTGTGACAGGTTCCCATGTACACTGAGAGTGTGTCAAGTTCCCATGGAGACTGAGAGTGTGACAAGTTCCCATGGAGACTGAGAGTGTCACAAGCTCCCATGGAGACTGACGGAGTGACACGTTCTCATGTAGACTGAGAGTGTGACAAGTTCCCATGGAGACTGAGACTGCGACAAGCTCCCATGTAGACTGAGACCATGACAAGTTGCCATGGAGATTGAGAGTGTGACAAGTTCTCATGTAGACTGAGAGTGTGACAAGTTCCCATGGAGACTTAGAGTGTGACAAGTTCCCATGGAGACTGAGAGTGTGACAAGATACCATGGAGACTGAGAGTGCCACAAGCTCCCATGTAGACTGAGGCTGTGACAAGTTCCCATGGAGGCTGAGAGTGTGACAAGTTCTCATGTAGACTGAGAGTGTGACAAGCTCCCATGGAGACTGAGAGTGTGACAAGTTCCTATGGAGACTGAGAGTGCGAAAAGTTCCCATGGAGACTGAGAGTGTCAGAAGTTCCCATGGAGAGTGAGAGTGCGACAAGTTCCCATGGAGACTGAGAGTACGACAAGTTCGCATGGAGACTGAGAGTGCGACAAGTTCCCATGGAGACTGAGAGTGTCAGAAGTTCCCATGGAGACTGAGAGTTCGACAAGTTCCCATGGAGACTGAGAGTGTGATAAGTTCCCATGGAGACACAGAGTGTGACAGGTTCCCATGGAGACTGAGAGTGTGACAAGTTCTCATGTAGACTGAGAGAGTGACAAGTTCCCATGGAGACTGAGATTGTGACAAGTTCCCATGTAGACTGAGATGTGACAAGTTCATATGGACACTGAGAGTGCGAAAAGTTCCCATGGAGACTGATAGTGTCAGAAATTCCCATGGAGACTGAGAGTGCGACAAGTTCCCATGTACACTGAGAGAGTAACACGTTCCCATGGAGACTCAGAGTGTGACAAGTTCCCATTTAAACTGAGAGTGTGACAAGGTCCCATGGAGACTTAATGTGTGACAAGTTCCCATGGAGACTGAGAGTGTGACAAGTTCCCATGGAGACTTAAAGTGTGACAAGTTCCCATGGAGACTGTGAGTGTGACAAGTTCCCATGGAGAATGAGAGTGCGACAAGCTCCCATGTAGACTGAGACTGTGACAAGTTCCCATGGAGACCGAGAGTGTGACAGGTTCCCATGTACACTGAGAGTGTGTCAAGTTCCCATGGAGACTGAGAGTGTGACAAGTTCCCATGGAGACTGAGAGTGTCACAAGCTCCCATGGAGACTGAGAGTGTGACACGTTCTCATGTAGACTGAGACTGCGACAAGCTCCCATGTAGACTGAGACCATGACAAGTTGCCATGGAGATTGAGAGTGTGACAAGTTCTCATGTAGACTGAGAGTGTGACAAGTTCCCATGGAGACTTAAAGTGTGACAAGTTCCCATGGAGACTGAGAGTGTGACAAGATACCATGGAGACTGAGAGTGCGACAAGCTCCCATGTAGACTGAGACTGTGACAAGTTCCCATGGAGACTGAGAGTGTGACAAGTTCTCATGTAGACTGAGAGTGTGACAAGCTCCCATGGAGACTGAGAGTGTGACAAGTTCCTATGGAGACTGAGAGTGCGAAAAGTTCCCATGGAGACTGAGAGTGTCAGAAGTTCCCATGGAGAGTGAGAGTGCGACAAGTTCCCATGGAGACTGAGAGTACGACAAGTTCGCATGGAGACTGAGAGTGCGACAAGTTCCCATGGAGACTGAGAGTGTCAGAAGTTCCCATGGAGACTGAGAGTTCGACAAGTTCCCATGTAGACTGAGAGAGTGAAAGGTTCCCATGGAGACTGACAGTGTGACAAGTTCCCATGTAAACTGAGAGTGTGACAAGTTCCCATGGAGACTGAGAGTGCGACAAGTTCCCATGGAGACTCAGAGTGCGACAAGCTCCCATGTAGACTGAGACTGTGACAAGTTCCCATGGAGACTGAGAGTCTGACAAGTTCTCATGTAGACTGAGAGTGTGACAAGTTCCCATGGAGACTGATAGTGTGATAAGTTTCCATGTAGACTGAGAGTGTGACAAGTTCCCATGGAGATTGAGAGTGTGATAAGTTCCCATGGAGACTGAGAGTGTGACAGGTTCCCATGGAGACTGAGAGTGTGACAAGTTCTCATGTAGACTGAGAGAGTGACAAGTTCCCATGGAGACTGAGATTGTGACAAGTTCCCATGTAGACTCAGATGTGACAAGTTCCTATGGAGACTGAGAGTGCGAAAAGTTCCCATGAGACTGAGAGTGTCAGAAGTTCCCATGGAGACTGAGACTGCGACAAGTTCCCATGTACACTGAGAGAGTGACACGTTCCCATGGAGACTCAGAGTGTGACAAGTTCCCACGGAGCCTGAGAGTGTGAGAAGTTCAAATGGAGTCTGAGTGTGTGACAAGTTCCCATGGAGACTGAGAGTGCGACAAGTTCCCATGTAGACTGAGAGAGTGACACGTTCCCATGGAGACTGAGAGTGTGACAAGTTCCCATGGAGACTGAGAGTATGACAAGTTCCCATGGAGACTGAGAGTGTGACAAGTTCCCATGGAGACTGAGAGTGCGACAAGCTCCCATGTAGACTGAGACTGTGACAAGTTCCCATGGAGACTGAGAGTGTGACAAGTTCTCATGTAGACTGAGAGTGTGACAAGTTCCCATGGAGACTGAGAGTGTCACAAGTTTCCATGTAGACTGAGAGTGTGACAAGTTCCCATGGAGACTGAGAGTGTGACAGGTTCCCATTGAGACAGAGTGTGACAAGTTCCCGTGGAGACTGAGAGTGTGACAGGTTCCCATGTACACTGAGAGTGTGTCAAGTTCCCATGGAGACTGAGAGTGTGACAAGTTCCCATGGAGACTGAGAGTGTTACAAGCTCCCATGGAGTCTGAGAGTGTGACAGGTTCCCATGGAGACTGAGAGTGTGACAAGTTCCCATGGAGACTGAGATGTGACAAATTCCTATGGAGACTGAGAGTGCGAAAAGTTCCCATGGAGACTGAGAGTGTCAGAAGTTCCCATGGAGACTGACAGTGCGACAAGTTCCCATGGAGACTGAGAGTGCGACAAGTTCCCATGTAGACTGAGATAGTGACACGTTCCCATGGAGGCTGAGAGTGTGACAAGTTCCCATGTAAACTCAGAGTGTGACAAGTTCCCATGAAGACTGAGAGTGTGACAACTTCCCATGGAGACTGAGAGTGTGACAAGTTCCCATGGAGACTTAAAGTGTGACAAGTTCCCATGGAGACTGAGAGTGTGACAAGTTCCCATGGAGACTGAGAGTGCGACAAGATCCCATGTAGACTGAGACTGTGACAAGTTCCCATGGAGATTGAGAGTGTGAAAAGTGCTCATGTGGACTGAGAGTGTGACAAGTTCCCATGGAGACTGAGAGTGTGACAAGTTTCCATGTAGACTGAGAGTGTGACAAATTCCCATGGAGACTGAGATGTGACAAGTTCCTATGGAGACTGAGAGTGCGAAAAGGTCCCATGGAGACTGAGAGTGTCAGAAGTTCCCATGGAGACTGACAGTGCGACAAGTTCCCATGGAGACTGAGAGTGCGACAAGTTCCCATGTAGACTGAGATAGTGACAAGTTCCCATGGAGACTGAGATGTGACAAGTTCCTATGGAGACTGAGAGTGCGAAAAGTTCCCATGGAGACTGAGAGTGTCAGAAGTTCCCATGGAGACTGACAGTGCGACAAGTTCCCATGGAGACTGAGAGTGCGACAAGTTCCCATGTAGACTGAGATAGTGACACGTTCCCATGGAGGCTGAGAGTGTGACAAGTTCCCATGTAAACTCAGAGTGTGACAAGTTCCCATGAAGACTGAGAGTGTGACAACTTCCCATGGAGACTGAGAGTGTGACAAGTTCCCATGGAGACTTAAAGTGTGACAAGTTCCCATGGAGACTGAGAGTGTGACAAGTTCCCATGGAGACTGAGAGTGCGACAAGATCCCATGTAGACTGAGACTGTGACAAGTTCCCATGGAGATTGAGAGTGTGAAAAGTGCTCATGTGGACTGAGAGTGTGACAAGTTCCCATGAAAACTGAGAGTGTGACAAGTTTCCATGTAGACTGAGAGTGTGACAAATTCCCATGGAGACTGAGATGTGACAAGTTCCTATGGAGACTGAGAGTGCGAAAAGGTCCCATGGAGACTGAGAGTGTCAGAAGTTCCCATGGAGACTGAGAGTGCGACAAGTTCCCATGGAGACTGAGAGTGCGACAAGTTCCCATGTAGACTGAGAGAGTGACACGATCCCATGGAGACTGACAGTGTGACAAGTTCCCATGTAAACTGAGAGTGTGACAAGTGCCCATGGAGACTGAGAGTGTGACAAGTTCCCATGGAGACTTAAATTGTGACAAATTCCCATGGAGACTGAGAGTGTGACAAGTTCCCATGGAGACTGAGAGTATGACAAGTTCCCATGGAGACTGAGAGTGTGACAAGTTCCCATGGAGACTGAGATGTGACAAGTTCCTATGGAGACTGAAAGTGCGAAAAGTTCCCATGGAGACTGAGAGTATCAGAAGTTCCCATGGAGACTGACAGTGCGACAAGTTCCCATGGAGACTGAGAGTGCGACAAGTTCCCATGTAGACTGAGAGAGTGACCCGATCCCATGGAGGCTGAGAGTGTGACAAGTTCCCATGTAAACTGAGAGTGTGACAAGTTCCCATGGAGACTGAGAGTGTGACAAGTTCCCATGGAGACTGAGAGTGTGACAAGTTCTCATGTAGACTGAGAGTGTGACAAGTTCCCATAGAGACTGAGAGTGTCACAAGTTTCCATGTAGACTGAGAGTGTGACAAGTTCCCATGGAGACTGAGAGTGTGACAGGTTCCCATTGAGACAGAGTGTGACAAGTTCCCGTGGAGACTGAGAGCGTGACAGGTTCCCATGTACACTGAGAGTGTGTCAAGTTCCCATGGAGACTGAGAGTGTGACAAGTTCCCATGGAGACTGAGAGTGTTACAAGCTCCCATGGAGTCTGAGAGTGTGACAGGTTCCCATGGAGACTGAGAGTGTGACAAGTTCCCATGGAGACTGAGATGTGACAAGTTCTTATGGAGACTGAAAGTGCGAAAAGTTCCCATGGAGACTGAGAGTGTCAGAAGTTCCCATGGAGACTGACAGTGCGACAAGTTCCCATGGAGACTGAGAGTGCGACAAGTTCCCATGTAGACTGAGAGAGTGACCCGATCCCATGGAGGCTGAGAGTGTGACAAGTTCCCATGTAAACTGAGAGTGTGACAAGTTCCCATGGAGACTGAGAGTGTGACAAGTTCCCATGGAGACTTAAATTGTGACAAATTCCCATGGAGACTGAGAGTGTGACAAGTTCCCGTGGAGACTGAGAGTGCGACAAGCTCCCATGTAGACTGAGACTGTGACAAGTTCCCATGGAGACTGAGAGTGTGACAAGTTCTCATGTAGACTGAGATTGTGACAAGTTCCCATGGAGACTGAGAGTGTGACAAGTTTCCATGTAGACTGAGAGTGTGACAAGTTCCCATGGAGACTGAGAGTGTGATAAGTTCCCATGGAGACACAGAGTGTGACAGGTTCCCATGGAGACTGAGAGTGTGACAAGTTCTCATGTAGACTGAGAGACTGACAAGTTCCCATGGAGACTGAGATTGTGACAAGTTCCCATGTAGACTGAGATGTGACAAGTTCCTATGGACACTGAGAGTGCGAAAAGTTCCCATGGAGACTGATAGTGTCAGAAGTTCCCATGGAGACTGAGAGTGCGACAAGTTCCCATGTACACTGAGAGAGTGACACGTTCCCATGGAGACTCAGAGTGTGACAAGTTCCCATGTAAACTGAGAGTGTGACAAGGTCCCATGGAGACTTAATGTGTGACAAGTTCCCATGGAGACTGAGAGTGTGACAAGTTCCCATGGAGACTTAAAGTGTGACAAGTTCCCATGGAGACTTAGAGTGTGACAAGTTCCCATGGAGACTGAGAGTGCGACAAGCTCCCATGTAGACTGAGACTGTGACAAGTTCCCATGGAGACTGAGAGTGTGACAGGTTCCCATGTACACTGAGAGTGTGTCAAGTTCCCATGGAGACTGAGAGTGTGACAAGTTCCCATGGAGACTGAGAGTGTCACAAGCTCCCATGGAGACTGAGAGTGTGACAAGTTCTCATGTAGACTGAGAGTGTGACAAGTTCCCATGGAGACTGAGACTGCGACAAGCTCCCATGTAGACTGAGACCATGACAAATTCCCATGGAGGTTGAGAGTGTGACAAGTTCTCATGTAGACTGAGAGTGTGACAAGTTCCCATGGAGACTTAAAGTGTGACAAGTTCCCATGGAGACTGAGAGTGTGACAAGATACCATGGAGACTGAGAGTGCGACAAGCTCCCATGTAGACTGAGACTGTGACAAGTTCCCATGGAGACTGAGAGTGTGAGAAGTTCTCATGTAGACTGAGAGTGTGACAAGCTCCCATGGAGACTGAGAGTGTGACAAGTTCCTATGGAGACTGAGAGTGCGAAAAGTTCCCATGGAGACTGAGAGTGTCAGAAGTTCCCATGGAGACTGAGAGTGCGACAAGTTCCCATGGAGACTGAGAGTGCGACAAGTTCCCATGTAGACTGAGATAGTGACACGTTCCCATGGAGACTGAGAGTGTGACAAGCTCCCATGTAGACTGAGACTGTGACAAGTTCCCATGGAGACTGAGAGTGTGACAAGTTCTTATGTAGACTGAGAGTGTGACAAGTTCCCATAGAGACTGAGACTGTCACAAGTTTCCATGTAGACTGAGAGTGTGACAAGTTCCCATGGAGACTGAGAGTGTGACAGGTTCCCATTGAGACAGAGTGTGACAAGTTCCCGTGGAGACTGAGAGTGTGACAGGTTCCCATGTACACTGAGAGTGTGTCAAGTTCCCATGGAGACTGAGAGTGTGACAAGTTCCCATGGAGACTGAGAGTGTTACAAGCTCCCATGGAGTCTGAGAGTGTGACAGGTTCCCATGGAGACTGAGAGTGTGACAAGTTCCCATGGAGACTGAGATGTGACAAGTTCCTATGGAGACTGAAAGTGCGAAAAGTTCCCATGGAGACTGAGAGTGTCAGAAGTTCCCATGGAGACTGACAGTGCGACAAGTTAACATGGAGACTGAGAGTGCGACAAGTTCCCATGTAGACTGAGAGAGTGACCCGATCCCATGGAGGCTGAGAGTGTGACAAGTTCCCATGTAAACTGAGAGTGTGACAAGTTCCCATGGAGACTGAGAGTGTGACAAGTTCCCATGGAGACTTAAATTGTGACAAATTCCCATGGAGACTGAGAGTGTGACGTTCCCATGGAGACTGAGAGTGCGACAAGCTCCCATGTAGACTGAGACTGTGACAAGTTCCCATGGAGACTGAGAGTGTGACAAGTTCTCATGTAGACTGAGAGTGTGACAAGTTCCCATGGAGACTGAGAGTGTGACAAGTTTCCATGTAGACTGAGAGTGTGACAAGTTCCCATGGAGACTGAGAGTGTGATAAGTTCCCATGGAGACACAGAGTGTGACAGGTTCCCATGGAGACTGAGAGTGTGACAAGTTCTCATGTAGACTGAGAGAGTGACAAGTTCCCATGGAGACTGAGATTGTGAGAAGTTCCCATGTAGACTGAGATGTGACAAGTTCCTATGGACACTGAGAGTGCGAAAAGTTCCCATGGAGACTGATAGTGTCAGAAGTTCCCATGGAGACTGAGAGTGCGACAAGTTCCCATGTACACTGTGAGAGGGACACGTTCCCATGGAGACTCAGAGTGTGACAAGTTCCCATGTAAACTGAGAGTGTGACAAGGTCCCATGGAGACTTAATGTGTGACAAGTTCCCATGGAGACTGAGAGTGTGACAAGTTACCATGGAGACTTAAAGTGTGACAAGTTCCCATGGAGACTGAGATGTGACAAGTTCCTATGGAGACTGAGAGTGCGAAAAGTTCCCATGGAGACTGAGAGTGTCAGAAGTTCCCATGGAGACTGACAGTGCGACAAGTTCCCATGGAGACTGAGAGTGCGACAAGTTCCCATGTAGACTGAGATAGTGACACGTTCCCATGGAGGCTGAGAGTGTGACAAGTTCCCATGTAAACTCAGAGTGTGACAAGTTCCCATGAAGACTGAGAGTGTGACAACTTCCCATGGAGACTGAGAGTGTGACAAGTTCCCATGGAGACTTAAAGTGTGACAAGTTCCCATGGAGACTGAGAGTGTGACAAGTTCCCATGGAGACTGAGAGTGCGACAAGATCCCATGTAGACTGAGACTGTGACAAGTTCCCATGGAGATTGAGAGTGTGAAAAGTGCTCATGTGGACTGAGAGTGTGACAAGTTCCCATGAAAACTGAGAGTGTGACAAGTTTCCATGTAGACTGAGAGTGTGACAAATTCCCATGGAGACTGAGATGTGACAAGTTCCTATGGAGACTGAGAGTGCGAAAAGGTCCCATGGAGACTGAGAGTGTCAGAAGTTCCCATGGAGACTGAGAGTGCGACAAGTTCCCATGGAGACTGAGAGTGCGACAAGTTCCCATGTAGACTGAGAGAGTGACACGATCCCATGGAGACTGACAGTGTGACAAGTTCCCATGTAAACTGAGAGTGTGACAAGTGCCCATGGAGACTGAGAGTGTGACAAGTTCCCATGGAGACTTAAATTGTGACAAATTCCCATGGAGACTGAGAGTGTGACAAGTTCCCATGGAGACTGAGAGTATGACAAGTTCCCATGGAGACTGAGAGTGTGACAAGTTCCCATGGAGACTGAGATGTGACAAGTTCCTATGGAGACTGAAAGTGCGAAAAGTTCCCATGGAGACTGAGAGTATCAGAAGTTCCCATGGAGACTGACAGTGCGACAAGTTCCCATGGAGACTGAGAGTGCGACAAGTTCCCATGTAGACTGAGAGAGTGACCCGATCCCATGGAGGCTGAGAGTGTGACAAGTTCCCATGTAAACTGAGAGTGTGACAAGTTCCCATGGAGACTGAGAGTGTGACAAGTTCCCATGGAGACTGAGAGTGTGACAAGTTCTCATGTAGACTGAGAGTGTGACAAGTTCCCATAGAGACTGAGAGTGTCACAAGTTTCCATGTAGACTGAGAGTGTGACAAGTTCCCATGGAGACTGAGAGTGTGACAGGTTCCCATTGAGACAGAGTGTGACAAGTTCCCGTGGAGACTGAGAGCGTGACAGGTTCCCATGTACACTGAGAGTGTGTCAAGTTCCCATGGAGACTGAGAGTGTGACAAGTTCCCATGGAGACTGAGAGTGTTACAAGCTCCCATGGAGTCTGAGAGTGTGACAGGTTCCCATGGAGACTGAGAGTGTGACAAGTTCCCATGGAGACTGAGATGTGACAAGTTCTTATGGAGACTGAAAGTGCGAAAAGTTCCCATGGAGACTGAGAGTGTCAGAAGTTCCCATGGAGACTGACAGTGCGACAAGTTCCCATGGAGACTGAGAGTGCGACAAGTTCCCATGTAGACTGAGAGAGTGACCCGATCCCATGGAGGCTGAGAGTGTGACAAGTTCCCATGTAAACTGAGAGTGTGACAAGTTCCCATGGAGACTGAGAGTGTGACAAGTTCCCATGGAGACTTAAATTGTGACAAATTCCCATGGAGACTGAGAGTGTGACAAGTTCCCGTGGAGACTGAGAGTGCGACAAGCTCCCATGTAGACTGAGACTGTGACAAGTTCCCATGGAGACTGAGAGTGTGACAAGTTCTCATGTAGACTGAGATTGTGACAAGTTCCCATGGAGACTGAGAGTGTGACAAGTTTCCATGTAGACTGAGAGTGTGACAAGTTCCCATGGAGACTGAGAGTGTGATAAGTTCCCATGGAGACACAGAGTGTGACAGGTTCCCATGGAGACTGAGAGTGTGACAAGTTCTCATGTAGACTGAGAGACTGACAAGTTCCCATGGAGACTGAGATTGTGACAAGTTCCCATGTAGACTGAGATGTGACAAGTTCCTATGGACACTGAGAGTGCGAAAAGTTCCCATGGAGACTGATAGTGTCAGAAGTTCCCATGGAGACTGAGAGTGCGACAAGTTCCCATGTACACTGAGAGAGTGACACGTTCCCATGGAGACTCAGAGTGTGACAAGTTCCCATGTAAACTGAGAGTGTGACAAGGTCCCATGGAGACTTAATGTGTGACAAGTTCCCATGGAGACTGAGAGTGTGACAAGTTCCCATGGAGACTTAAAGTGTGACAAGTTCCCATGGAGACTTAGAGTGTGACAAGTTCCCATGGAGACTGAGAGTGCGACAAGCTCCCATGTAGACTGAGACTGTGACAAGTTCCCATGGAGACTGAGAGTGTGACAGGTTCCCATGTACACTGAGAGTGTGTCAAGTTCCCATGGAGACTGAGAGTGTGACAAGTTCCCATGGAGACTGAGAGTGTCACAAGCTCCCATGGAGACTGAGAGTGTGACAAGTTCTCATGTAGACTGAGAGTGTGACAAGTTCCCATGGAGACTGAGACTGCGACAAGCTCCCATGTAGACTGAGACCATGACAAATTCCCATGGAGGTTGAGAGTGTGACAAGTTCTCATGTAGACTGAGAGTGTGACAAGTTCCCATGGAGACTTAAAGTGTGACAAGTTCCCATGGAGACTGAGAGTGTGACAAGATACCATGGAGACTGAGAGTGCGACAAGCTCCCATGTAGACTGAGACTGTGACAAGTTCCCATGGAGACTGAGAGTGTGAGAAGTTCTCATGTAGACTGAGAGTGTGACAAGCTCCCATGGAGACTGAGAGTGTGACAAGTTCCTATGGAGACTGAGAGTGCGAAAAGTTCCCATGGAGACTGAGAGTGTCAGAAGTTCCCATGGAGACTGAGAGTGCGACAAGTTCCCATGGAGACTGAGAGTGCGACAAGTTCCCATGTAGACTGAGATAGTGACACGTTCCCATGGAGACTGAGAGTGTGACAAGCTCCCATGTAGACTGAGACTGTGACAAGTTCCCATGGAGACTGAGAGTGTGACAAGTTCTTATGTAGACTGAGAGTGTGACAAGTTCCCATAGAGACTGAGACTGTCACAAGTTTCCATGTAGACTGAGAGTGTGACAAGTTCCCATGGAGACTGAGAGTGTGACAGGTTCCCATTGAGACAGAGTGTGACAAGTTCCCGTGGAGACTGAGAGTGTGACAGGTTCCCATGTACACTGAGAGTGTGTCAAGTTCCCATGGAGACTGAGAGTGTGACAAGTTCCCATGGAGACTGAGAGTGTTACAAGCTCCCATGGAGTCTGAGAGTGTGACAGGTTCCCATGGAGACTGAGAGTGTGACAAGTTCCCATGGAGACTGAGATGTGACAAGTTCCTATGGAGACTGAAAGTGCGAAAAGTTCCCATGGAGACTGAGAGTGTCAGAAGTTCCCATGGAGACTGACAGTGCGACAAGTTAACATGGAGACTGAGAGTGCGACAAGTTCCCATGTAGACTGAGAGAGTGACCCGATCCCATGGAGGCTGAGAGTGTGACAAGTTCCCATGTAAACTGAGAGTGTGACAAGTTCCCATGGAGACTGAGAGTGTGACAAGTT
>NW_027277697.1:0-25493 GCF_030028105.1 Mobula birostris
CCAGGAACCCAAGCCTCGAAGATCCCAAGCCAAGCTCCAGGAACCCAAGCCTCGAAGATCCCAAGCCAAGATCCAGGAACACGAGCCTCAAAGATCCCAAGCCAAGCTCCAGGAACCCAAGCCTCGAAGATCCCAGGCCAAGCTCCAGGAATCCAAGCCTCGAAGATCCCAAGCCAAGCTCTAGGAACCCAAGCCTTGAAGATCCCAAGCTAAGCTCCAGGAACGCAAGCCTCGAAGATCCCAAGCCAAGCTCCAGGATCCCAAGCCAAGCTCCAGGAGCCCAAGCCTTGACCGTCCCAAGCCATCCTCCAGGAACCCAAGCCTGAAAGATCCCAAGCCAAGCTCCAGGAACCCAAGTCTCGAAGATCCCAAGGCAAGCTCCAGGAACCCAGGCCTCGAAGATCCCAAGCAAAGCTCCACGAGCGCAAGCCTCGAAGATCCCAAGCCAAGCTCCAGGATCCCAAGCCAAGTTCCAGGATCCCAAGCGTCGAAGATCCCAAGCCAAGCGCCAGGAACCCAAACCTTGAAGATCCCAAGCCAAGGTCCAGGAACCCAAGCCTGGAAGAACCCAAGCCTCAAAGATCCCAAGCCAAGCTCCAGGTACGCAAGCCTCGAAGATCCCAAGTCAAGCTCCAGGATCCCAAGCCAAGCTCCAGGAACCCAAGCCTCGAAGATCCCAAGCCAAGCTCCAGGAACCCAAGCCTCGAAGATCCCAGGCCAAGCTCCAGGAACCCAAGCCTCGAAGATCCCAAGCCAAGCTCCAGGAACCCAAGCCTCGAAGATCCCAAGCCAAGCTCCAGGAACCCAAGCCTGGAAGAACCCAAGCCAAGCTCCAGGAACCCAATCATGGAAGAACCCATGCCTCAAAGAACCCAAGCCAAGATCCAGGATCCCAAGCTTCGAGGATTCCAAGCCAAGCTCCAGGAACCCAAGCCTCGAAAATCCCAAGCCAAGCTCCAGGAACCCAAGCCTTGACGGTCCCAAGCCATCCTCCAGGAACCCAAGTCTGAAAGATCCCAAGCCAAGCTCCAGGAACCCAAGTCTCGTAGATCCCAAGGCAAGTTCCAGGAACCCAGGCCTCGAAGATCCCAAGCAAAGCTCCACGAACCCAAGCCTCGAATATCCCAAGCCCAGCTCCAGGAACCCAAGCCTCGAAGATCCCAAGCCAAGCTCCAGGAACCCAAGCCTGGAAGAACCCAAGCCTCAAAGATCCCAAGCCAAGCTCCAGGAACGCAAGCCTCGAAGATCAAAAGCCAAGCTCCAGGATCGCAAGCCAAGCTCCAGGAACCCAAGACTCGAAGATCCCAAGCCAAGCTCCAGGAACCCAAGCCTCGAAGATCCCAAGCCAAGCTCCACGAACCCAAGCCTCGAAGATCCCAAGCCAAGCTCCAGGAACCCAAGCCTGGAAGAACCCAAGCCTCAAAGATCCCAAGCCAAGCTCCAGGAACCGAAGCTTCGAAGATTCCAAGCCAAGCTCCAGGAACCCAAGCCTTTAAAATCCCAAGCCAAGCTCCAGGAACCCAAGCCTTGATGGTCCCAAGCCAAGCTCCAGGAACCCAAGCCTGAAAGATCCCAAGCCAAGTTCCAGGAACCCAAGTCTCGAAGATCCCAAGGCAAGCTCCAGGAACCCAAGCCTCGAAGATCCCAAGCCAAGCTCCAGGAACCCAAGCCTCGAAGATCCCAAGCCTAGCTCCTGGAACCCAAACCTTGAAGATTCCAAGCCAAGCTCCAGGAACCCAAGCCTGGAAGAACCCAAGCCTCAAAGATCCCAAGCCAAGCTCCAGGAACCCAAGCTTCGAAGACCCCAAGCCAAGCTCCAGGAACCCAAGCCTTGACGGTCCCAAGCCAAGCTCCAGGACCCCAAGTCTCAAAGATCCCAAGCCAAGCTCCAGGAACTCAAGTCTCGAAGATCCCAAGCCAAGCTCCACAAACCCAAGCCTCGAAGATCCCAAGCCAAGCGCCAGGAACCTAAGACTCGAATATCCCAAGCCAAGCTCCACGAACCCAAGCCTCGAAGATCCCACGCCAAGCTCCAGGATCCCAAGCCTCGAAGATCCCAAGTTAAGCTCCAGGAACCCAAGCCTCGACGATCCCAAGTTAAGCTCCACAAACCCAAGCCTCAAAGATCCCAATCCAGGCTCCAGGAACCCAAGCCTCGAAGCTCCCAAGCCAGGCTCCAGGAACCCAAGCCTCGAAGTTCCCAAGCCAAGCTCCAGGAACCCAAGCCTCGAAGATCCCAAGCCAAGCTCCTGGAACCCAAACCTTCAAGATTCCAAGCCAAGCTCCAGGAACCCAAGCCTGGAAGAACCCAAGCCACAAAGATCCCAAGCCAAGCTCCAGGAACCCAAGCCTCGAAGATCTCAAGCCAAGCTCCAGGAACCCAAGCCTCGAAGATCCCAAGCCAAGATCCAGGAACCGAGCCTCAAAGATCCCAAGCCAAGCTCCAGGAACCCAAGCCTCGAAGATCCCAGGCCAAGCTCCAGGAACCCAAGCCTCGAAGATCCCAAGCCAAGCTCTAGGAACCCAAGCCTTGAAGATCCCAAGCTAAGCTCCAGGAACGCAAGCCTCGAAGATCCCAAGCCAAGCTCCAGGATCCCAAGCCAAGCTCCAGGAGCCCAAGCCTTGACCGTCCCAAGCCATCCTCCAGGAACCCAAGCCTGAAAGATCCCAAGCCAAGCTCCAGGAACCCAAGTCTCGAAGATCCCAAGGCAAGCTCCAGGAACCCAGGCCTCGAAGATCCCAAGCAAAGCTCCACGAACCCAAGCCTCGAAGATCTCAAGCCAAGCTCCAGGATCCCAAGCCAAGTTCCAGGATCACAAGCGTCGAAGATCCCAAGCCAAGCTCCAGGAACCCAAGCCTGGAAGAACCCAAGCCTCAAAGATCCCAAGCCAAGCTCCAGGTACGCAAGCCTCGAAGATCCCAAGTCAAGCTCCAGGATCCCAAGCCAAGCTCCAGGAACCCAAGCCTCGAAGATCCCAAGCCAAGCTCCAGGAACCCAAGCCTCGAAGATCCCATGCCAAGCTCCAGGAACCCAAGCCTCGAAGATCCCAAGCCAAGCTCCCGGAACCCAAGCCTCGAAGATCCCAAGCCAAGCTCCAGGAACCCAAGCCTTGAAGAACCCACGCCTCAAAGATCCCAAGCCAAGCTCCAGGAACCCAAGCATGGAAGAACCCAAGCCTCAAAGAACCCAAGCCAAGCTCCAGGATCCCAAGCTTCGAAGATTCCAAGCCAAGCTCCAGGAACCCAAGCCTCGAAAATCCCAAGCCAAGCTCCAGGAACCCAAGCCTTGACGGTCCCAAGCCATCCTCCAGGAACCCAAGTCTGAAAGATCCCAAGCCAAGCTTCAGGAACCCAAGTCTCGTAGATCCCAAGGCAAGCTCCAGGAACCCAGGCCTCGAAGATCCCAAGCAAAGCTCCACGAACCCAAGCCTCGAATATCCCAAGCCAAGCTCCAGGAACCCAAGCCTCGAAGATCCCAAGCCAAGCTCCACGAACCCAAGCCTGGAATAACCCAAGCCTCAAAGATCCCAAGCCAAGCTGCAGGAACGCAAGCCTCGAAGATCCCAAGCCAAGCTCCAGTATCGCAAGCCAAGCTCCAGGAACCCAAGACTCGAAGATCCCAAGCCAAGCGCCAGGAACCCAAGCCTCGAAGATCCCCAGCCAAGCTCCACGAACCCAAGCCTCGAAGATCCCAAGCCAAGCGCCAGGAACCTAAGACTCGAATATCCCAAGCCAAGCTCCACGAACCCAAGCCTCGAAGATCCCACGCCAAGCTCCAGGATCCCAAGCCTCGAAGATCCCAAGTTAAGCTCCAGGAACCCAAGCCTCGACGATCCCAAGTTAAGCTCCACAAACCCAAGCCTCAAAGATCCCAATCCAGGCTCCAGGAACCCAAGCCTCGAAGCTCCCAAGCCAGGCTCCAGGAACCCAAGCCTCGAAGTTCCCAAGCCAAGCTCCAGGAACCCAAGCCTCGAAGATCCCAAGCCAAGCTCCTGGAACCCAAACCTTGAAGATTCCAAGCCAAGCTCCAGGAACCCAAGCCTGGAAGAACCCAAGCCACAAAGATCCCAAGCCAAGCTCCAGGAACCCAAGCCTCGAAGATCTCAAGCCAAGCTCCAGGAACCCAAGCCTCGAAGATCCCAAGCCAAGATCCAGGAACCGAGCCTCAAAGATCCCAAGCCAAGCTCCAGGAACCCAAGCCTCGAAGATCCCAGGCCAAGCTCCAGGAACCCAAGCCTCGAAGATCCCAAGCCAAGCTCTAGGAACCCAAGCCTTGAAGATCCCAAGCTAAGCTCCAGGAACGCAAGCCTCGAAGATCCCAAGCCAAGCTCCAGGATCCCAAGCCAAGCTCCAGGAGCCCAAGCCTTGACCGTCCCAAGCCATCCTCCAGGAACCCAAGCCTGAAAGATCCCAAGCCAAGCTCCAGGAACCCAAGTCTCGAAGATCCCAAGGGAAGCTCCAGGAACCCAGGCCTCGAAGATCCCAAGCAAAGCTCCACGAACCCAAGCCTCGAAGATCTCAAGCCAAGCTCCAGGATCCCAAGCCAAGTTCCAGGATCACAAGCGTCGAAGATCCCAAGCCAAGCTCCAGGAACCCAAGCCTGGAAGAACCCAAGCCTCAAAGATCCCAAGCCAAGCTCCAGGTACGCAAGCCTCGAAGATCCCAAGTCAAGCTCCAGGATCCCAAGCCAAGCTCCAGGAACCCAAGCCTCGAAGATCCCAAGCCAAGCTCCAGGAACCCAAGCCTCGAAGATCTCATGCCAAGCTCCAGGAACCCAAGCCTCGAAGATCCCAAGCCAAGCTCCCGGAACCCAAGCCTCGAAGATCCCAAGCCAAGCTCCAGGAACCCAAGCCTTGAAGAACCCACGCCTCAAAGATCCCAAGCCAAGCTCCAGGAACCCAAGCATGGAAGAACCCAAGCCTCAAAGAACCCAAGCCAAGCTCCAGGATCCCAAGCTTCGAAGATTCCAAGCCAAGCTCCAGGAACCCAAGCCTCGAAAATCCCAAGCCAAGCTCCAGGAACCCAAGCCTTGACGGTCCCAAGCCATCCTCCAGGAACCCAAGTCTGAAAGATCCCAAGCCAAGCTTCAGGAACCCAAGTCTCGTAGATCCCAAGGCAAGCTCCAGGAACCCAGGCCTCGAAGATCCCAAGCAAAGCTCCACGAACCCAAGCCTCGAATATCCCAAGCCAAGCTCCAGGAACCCAAGCCTCGAAGATCCCAAGCCAAGCTCCACGAACCCAAGCCTGGAATAACCCAAGCCTCAAAGATCCCAAGCCAAGCTGCAGGAACGCAAGCCTCGAAGATCCCAAGCCAAGCTCCAGTATCGCAAGCCAAGCTCCAGGAACCCAAGACTCGAAGATCCCAAGCCAAGCGCCAGGAACCCAAGCCTCGAAGATCCCCAGCCAAGCTCCACGAACCCAAGCCTCGAAGATCCCAAGCCAAGCTCCTGGATCCCAAGCCTCGATGATCTCAAGCCAGGCTCCAGAAACCCAAGCCTCGAAGATCCCAAGCCATGATCCAGGAACCCAAGCCTCGAAGATCCCAAGCCAAGCTCCAGGAACCCAAGCCTCGAAGATCCCAAGCCAAGCTCCAGGAACCCAAGCCTCGAAGATCCCAGGCCAAGCTCCAGGAACCCAAGCCTCGAAGATCCCAAGCCAAGCTCCAGGAACCCAAGCCTCGAAGATCCGAAGCCAAGCTCCAGGAACCCAAGCCTGGAAGAACCCAAGCCTCAAAGATCCCAAGCCAAGCTCCAGGAACCCAAGCTTCGAAGATTCCAAGCCAAGCTCCAGGAACCCAAGCCTTTAAAATCCCAAGCCAAGCTCCAGGAACACAAGCCTTGATGGTCCCAAGCCAAGCTCCAGGAACCCAAGCCTGAAAGATCCCAAGCCAAGTTCCAGGAACCCAAGTCTCGAAGATCCCAAGGCAAGCTCCAGGAACCCAAGCCTCGAAGATCCCAAGCAAAGCTCCACGAACCCAAGCCTCGAAGATCCCAAGCCAAGCTCCAGGATCCCAAGACAAGTTCCAGGAACCCAAGCGACGAAGATCCCAAGCCAAGCTCCAGGAACCCAAACATTGAAGATCCCAAGCCAAGCTCCAGGAACCCAAGCCTGGAAGAACCCAAGCCTCAAAGATCCCAAGCCAAGCTCCAGGAACCCAAGCCTCGAAGATCCCAAGCTAAGCTCCAGGAACCCAAGCCTTGACGGTCCCAATTCAAGCTCCAGGAACCCAAGTCTCAAAGATCCCAAGCCAAGTTCCAGGAACTCAAGCCTCGAGAATCCCAAGCCAAGCTCCAAGAACCCAAGCGTCGAAGATCCCAAGCCAAGCTCCACAAACCCAAGCCTCGAATATCCCTAGCCAAGCTCCAGGAACCCAAGCCTCGAAGATCCCAGGCCAAGCTCCAGGAACGCAAGCCTCGAAGATCCCAAGCCAAGCTCCAGGAACCCAAGTCTCGAAGATCCCAAGCTATGCTCCAGGAACGCAAGCCTCGAAAATCCCAAGCCAATCTCCAGGATCCCAAGCCAAGCTCCAGGAACCCAAGCCTAGAAGTTCCCAAGCCAAGCTCCAGGAACCCAAGCCTCCAAGATCCCAAGCCAAGCTCCGGGAACCCAAGCCTCGAATATCCCAAGCAAAGCTCCAGGAACCCAAGCCTCGAAGATCCCAATGCAAGCTCCAGGAACCCAAGCATCGAAGATCCCAAGCCGAGCTCCAGGAACCCAAGCCTCGAAGATCCCAAGCCAATTCCAGGAACCCAAGCCTCGAAGTTCCCAAACCAAGCTCCAGGAACCCAAGCCTCGAAGATCCCAAGCCAAGCTCCAGGAAACCAAACCTTGAAGATTCCAAGCTAAGCTCCAGGAACCCAAGCCTGGAAGAACCCAAGCCTCAAAGATCCCAAGCCAAGCTCCAGGATCCCAAGCTTCGAAGATCCTAAGCCAAGCTGCAGGAACCCAAGCCTCGAAGATCCCAAGTCAAGCTCCAGGAACCCAAACCTTGACGGTCCCAAGCCAAGTTCCAGGAACCCAAGCCTGAAAGATCCCAAGCCAAGCTCCAGGAACCCAACTCTCGAAGATCCCAAGGCAAGCTCCAGGAACCCAAGCCTGGAAGAACCCAAGCCTCAAAGATCCCAAGCCAAGCTCCAGGAACCCAAGCCTCGAAGATCCCAAGCCAAGCTCCAGGAACCCAAGCCTCGAAGATCCCAAGCCAAGATTCAGGAACCGAGCCTCAAAGATCCCAAGCCAAGCTCCAGGAACCCAAGCCTCGAAGATCCCAGGCCAAGCTCCAGGAACCCAAGCCTCGAAGATCCCAAGCCAAGCTCCAGGAACCCAAGCCTCGACGATCCCAAGCAAGCTCCAGGAACCCAAGCCTCGAAGATCCCAAGCCAAGCTCCTGGAACCCAAAACTTGAAGATTCCAAGCCAAGCTCCAGGAACCCAAGCCTGGAAGAACCCAAGCCACAAAGATCCCAAGCCAAGCTCCAGGAACCCAAGCCTCGAAGATCCCAAGCCAAGCTCCAGGAACCCAAGCCTCGAAGATACCAAGCCAAGAACCAGGAACCCGAGCCTCAAAGATCCCAAGCCAAGCTCCAGGAACCCAAGCCTCGAAGATCCCAGGCCAAGCTCCAGGAACCCAAGCCTCGAAGATCCCAAGCCAAGCTCTAGGAACCCAAGCCTTGAAGATCCCAAGCTAAGCTCCAGGAACGCAAGCCTCTAAGATCCCAAGCCAAGCTCCAGGATCCCAAGCCAAGCTCCAGGAGCCCAAGCCTTGACCGTCCCAAGCCATCCTCCAGGAACCCAAGCCTGAAAGATCCCAAGCCAAGCTCCAGGAACCCAAGTCTCGAAGATCCCAAGGCAAGCTCCAGGAACCCAGGCCTCGAAGATCCCAAGCAAAGCTCCACGAACCCAAGCCTCGAAGATCCCAAGCCAAGCTCCAGGATCCAAAGCCAAGTTCCAGGATCCCAAGCGTCGAAGATCCCAAGCCAAGCGCCAGGAACCCAAACCTTGAACATCCCAAGCCAAGCTCCAGGAACTCAAGCCTGGAAGAACCCAAGCCTCAAAGATCCCAAGCCAAGCTCCAGGTACGCAAGCCCCGAAGATCCCAAGTCAAGCTCCAGGATCCCAAGCCAAGCTCCAGGAACCCAAGCCTCGAAGATCCCAGGCCAAGCTCCAGGAACCCAAGCCTCGAAGATCCCTAGCCAAGCTCCAGGAACCCAAGCCTCGAAGATCCCAAGCCAAGCTCCAGGAACCCAAGCCTGGAAGAACCCAAGCCTCAAAGATCCCAAGCCAAGCTCCAGGAACCCAAGCATGGAAGAACCCAAGCCTCAAAGAACCCAAGCCAAGCTCCAGGATCCCAAGCTTCGAAGATTCCAAGCCAAGCTCCAGGAACCCAAGCCTCGAAAATCCCAAGCCAAGCTCCAGGAAACCAAGCCTTGACGGTCCCAAGCCATCCTCCAGGAACCCAAGTCTGAAAGATCCCAAGCCAAGCTCCAGGAACCCAAGTCTCGTAGATACCAAGGCAAGCCCCAGGAACCCAGGCCTCGAAGATCCCAAGCAAAGCTCCACGAACCCAAGCCTCGAATATCCCAAGCCAAGCTCCAGGAACCCAAGCCTCGAAGATCCCAAGCCAAGCTCCAGCAACCCAAGCCTGGAAGAACCCAAGCCTCAAAGATCCCAAGCCAAGCTCCAGGAACGCAACCCTCGAAGATCCCAAGCCAAGATCCAGGAACCGAGCCTCAAAGATCCCAAGCCAAGCTCCAGGAACCCAAGCCTGGAAGAACCCAAGCCTCAAAGATCCCAAGCCAAGCTCCAGGTACGCAAGCCTCGAAGATCCCAACCCAAGCTCCAGGAACCCAAGCCTCGAAGATCCCAAGCCAAGCTCCAGGAACCCAAGCCTCGAAGATCCCAGGCCAAGCTCCAGGAACCCAAGCCTCGAAGATCCCAAGCCAAGCTCCAGGAACCCAAGCCTCGAAGATCCCAAGCCAAGCTCCAGGAACCCAAGCCTGGAAGAACCCAAGCCTCAAAGATCCCAAGCCAAGCTCCAGGAACCGAAGCTTCGAAGATTCCAAGCCAAGCTCCAGGAACCCAAGCCTTTAAAATCCCAAGCCAAGCTCCAGGAACCCAAGCCTTGATGGTCCCAAGCCAAGCTCCAGGAACCCAAGCCTGAAAGATCCCAAGCCAAGTTCCAGGAACCCAAGTCTCGAAGATCCCAAGGCAAGCTCCAGGAACCCAAGCCTCGAATATCCCAAGCCAAGCTCCAGGAACCCAAGCCTCGAAGATCCCAACCCTAGCTGCTGGAACCCAAACCTTGAAGATTCCAAGCCAAGCTCCAGGAACACAAGCCTGGAAGAACCCAAGCCTCAAAGATCCCAAGCCAAGCTCCAGGAACCCAAGCCTCGAAGATCCCAAGCCAAGCTCCAGGAACCCAAGCCTTGACGGTCCCAAGCCAAGCTCCAGTACCCCAAGTCTCAAAGATCCCAAGCCAAGCTCCAGGAACTCAAGTCTCGAAGATCCCAAGACAAGCTCCAAGAACCCAAGCCTCGAAGATCCCAAGCCAAGCTCCACAAACCCAAGCCTCGAAGATCCCAAGCCAAGCGCCAGGAACCTAAGACTCGAATATCCCAAGCCAAGCTCCACGAACCCAAGCCTCGAAGATCCCACGCCAAGCTCCAGGATCCCAAGCCTCGAAGATCCCAAGCCAAGCTCCAGGAACCCAAGCCTCGACGATCCCAAGCTAAGCTCCACAAACCCAAGCCTCAAAGATCCCAAGCCAGGCTCCAGGAACCCAAGCCTCGAAGCTCCCAAGCCAGGCTCCAGGAACCCAAGCCTCGAAGTTCCCAAGCCAAGCTCCAGGAACCCAAGCCTCGAAGATCCCAAGCCAAGCTCCTGGAACCCAAACCTTGAAGATTCCAAGCCAAGCTCCAGGAACCCAAGCCTGGAAGAACCCAAGCCACAAAGATCCCAAGCCAAGCTCCAGGAACCCAAGCCTCGAAGATCCCAAGCCAAGCTCCATGAACCCAAGCCTCGAAGATCCCAAGCCAAGATCCAGGAACCGAGCCTCAAAGATCCCAGGCCAAGCTCCAGTAACCCAAGCCTCGAAGATCCCAGGCCAAGCTCCAGGAACCCAAGCCTCGAAGATCCCAAGCCAAGCTCCAGGAACCCAAGCCTCGACGATCCCAAGCTAAGCTCCACAAAACCAAGCCTCAAAGATCCCAAGCCAGACTCCAGGAACCCAAGACTCGAAGCTCCCAAACCAGGCTCCAGGAACCCAAGCCTCGAAGTTCCCAAGCCAAGCTCCAGGAACCCAAGCCTCGAAGATCCCAAGCCAAGCTCCTGGAACCCAAACCTTGAAGATTCCAAGCCAAGCTCCAGGAACCCAAGCCTGGAAGAACCCAAGCCACAAAGATCCCAAGCCAAGCTCCAGGAACCCAAGCCTCGAAGATCCCAAGCCAAGCTCCCGGAACCCAAGCCTCGAAGATCCCAAGCCAAGATCCAGGAACACGAGCCTCAAAGATCCCAAGCCAAGCTCCAGGAACCCAAGCCTCGAAGATCCCAGGCCAAGCTCCAGGAATCCAAGCCTCGAAGATCCCAAGCCAAGCTCTAGGAGCCCAAGCCTTGACCGTCCCAAGCCATCCTCCAGGAACCCAAGCCTGAAAGATCCCAAGCCAAGCTCCAGGAACCCAAGTCTCGAAGATCCCAAGGCAAGCTCCAGGATCCCAGGCCTCGAAGATCCCAAGCAAAGCTCCACGAACCCAAGCCTCGAAGATCCCAAGCCAAGCTAAAGGATCCCAAGCCAACTTCCAGGATCCCAAGCGTCGAAGATCCCAAGCCAAGCGCCAGGAACCCAAACCTTGAAGATCCCAAGCCAAGTTCCAGGAACCCAAGCCTGGAAGAACCCAAGCCTCAAAGATCCCAAGCCAAGCTCCAGGTACGCAAGCCTCGAAGATCCCAAGTCAAGCTCCAGGATCCCAAGCCAAGCTCCAGGAACCCAAGCCTCGAAGATCCCAAGCCAAGCTCCAGGAACCCAAGCCTCGAAGATCCCAGGCCAAGCTCCAGGAACCCAAGCCTCGAAGATCCCAAGCCAAGCTCCAGGAACCCAAGCCTCGAAGATCCCAAGCCAAGCTCCAGGAACCCAAGCCTGGAAGAATCCAAGCCAAGCTCCAGGAACCCAAGCATGGAAGAACCCAAGCCTCAAAGAACCCAAGCCAAGCTCCAGGATCCCAAGCTTCGAGGATTCCAAGCCAAGCTCCAGGAACCCAAGCCTCGAAAATCCCAAGCCAAGCTCCAGGAACCCAAGCCTTGACGGTCCCAAGCCATCCTCCAGGAACCCAAGTCTGAAAGATCCCAAGCCAAGCTCCAGGAACCCAAGTCTCGTAGATCCCAAGGCAAGCTCCAGGAACCCAGGCCTCGAAGTTCCCAAGCAAAGCTCCACGAACCCAAGCCAAGCTCCAGGAACCCAAGCCTCGAAGATCCCAAGCCAAGCTCCAGGAACCCAAGCCTGGAAGAACCCAAGCCTCAAAGATCCCAAGCCAAGCTCCAGGAACGCAAGCCTCGAAGATCAAAAGCCAAGCTCCAGGATCGCAAGCCAAGCTCCAGGAACCCAAGACTCGAAGATCCCAAGCCAAGCGCCAGGAACCCAAGCCTCGAAGATCCCAAGCCAAGCTCCACGAACCCAAGCCTCGAAGATCCCAAGCCAAGCTCCAGGAACCCAAGCCTGGAAGAACCCAAGCCTCAAAGATCCCAAGCCAAGCTCCAGGAACCGAAGCTTCGAAGATTCCAAGCCAAGCTCCAGGAACCCAAGCCTTTAAGATCCCAAGCCAAGCTCCAGGAACCCAAGCCTTGATGGTCCCAAGCCAAGCTCCAGGAACCCAAGCCTGAAAGATCCCAAGCCAAGTTCCAGGAACCCAAGACTCGAAGATCCCAAGGCAAGCTCCAGGAACCCAAGCCTCGAAGATCCCAAGCCAAGCTCCAGGAACCCAAGCCTCGAAGATCCCAAGCCTAGCTCCTGGAACCCAAACCTTGAAGATTCCAAGCCAAGCTCCAGGAACCCAAGCCTGGAAGAACCCAACCCTCAAAGATCCCAAGCCAAGCTCCAGGAACCCAAGCTTCGAAGACCCCAAGCCAAGCTCCAGGAACCCATGCCTTGACGGTCCCAAGCCAAGCTCCAGGACCCCAAGTCTCAAAGATCCCAAGCCAAGCTCCAGGAACTCAAGTCTCGAAGATCCCAAGACAAGCTCCAAGAACCCAAGCCTTGAAGATCCCAAGCCAAGCTCCACAAACCCAAGCCTCGAAGATCCCAAGCCAAGCGCCAGGAACCTAAGACTCGAATATCCCAAGCCAAGCTCCACGAACCCAAGCCTCGAAGATCCCACGCCAAGCTCCAGGATCCCAAGCCTCGAAGATCCCAAGCTAAGCTCCAGGAACCCAAGCCTCGACGATCCCAAGTTAAGCTCCACAAACCCAAGCCTCAAAGATCCCAAGCCAGGCTCCAGGAACCCAAGCCTCGAAGCTCCCAAGCCAGGCTCCAGGAACCCAAGCCTCGAAGTTCCCAAGCCAAGCTCCAGGAACCCAAGCCTCGAAGATCCCAAGCCAAGCTCCTGGAACCCAAACCTTGAAGATTCCAAGCCAGGCTCCAGGAACCCAAGCCTCGAAGTTCCCAAGCCAAGCTCCAGGAACCCAAGCCTCGAAGATCCCAAGCCAAGCTCCTGGAACCCAAACCTTGAAGATTCCAAGCCAAGCTCCAGGAACCCAAGCCTGGAAGAACCCAAGCCACAAAGATCCCAAGCCAAGCTCTAGGAACCCAAGCCTCGAAGATCTCAAGCCAAGCTCCAGGAACCCAAGCCTCGAAGATCCCAAGCCAAGATCCAGGAACCGAGCCTCAAAGATCCCAAGCCAAGCTCCAGGAACCCAAGCCTCGAAGATCCCAGGCCAAGCTCCAGGAACCCAAGCCTCGAAGATCCCAAGCCAAGCTCTAGGAACCCAAGCCTTGAAGATCCCAAGCTAAGCTCCAGGAACGCAAGCCTCGAAGATCCCAAGCCAAGCTCCAGGATCCCAAGCCAAGCTCCAGGAGCCCAAGCCTTGACCGTCCCAAGCCATCCTCCAGGAACCCAAGCCTGAAAGATCCCAAGCCAAGCTCCAGGAACCCAAGTCTCGAAGATCCCAAGGCAAGCTCCAGGAAATCAGGCCTCGAAGATCCCAAGCAAAGCTCCACGAACCCAAGCCTCGAAGATCCCAAGACAAGCTCCAGGATCCCAAGCCAAGTTCCAGGATCACAAGCGTCGAAGATCCCAAGCCAAGCGCCAGGAACCCAAACCTTGAAGATCCCAAGCCAAGCTCCAGGAACCCAAGCCTGGAAGAACCCAAGCCTCAAAGATCCCAAGCCAAGCTCCAGGTACGCAAGCCTCGAAGATCCCAAGTCAAGCTCCAGGATCCCAAGCCAAGCTCCAGGAACCCAAGCCTCGAAGATCCCAAGCCAAGCTCCAGGAACCCAAGCCTCGAAGATCCCATGCCAAGCTCCAGGAAACCAAGCCTCGAAGATCCCAAGCCAAGCTCCCGGAACCCAAGCCTCGAAGATCCCAAGCCAAGCTCCAGGAACCCAAGCCTTGAAGAACCCAAGCCTCAAAGATCCCAAGCCAAGCTCCAGGAACCCAAGCATGGAAGAACCCAAGCCTCAAAGAACCCAAGCCAAGCTCCAGGATCCCAAGCTTCGAAGATTCCAAGCCAAGCTCCAGGAACCCAAGCCTCGAAAATCCCAAGCCAAGCTCCAGGAACCCAAGCCTTGACGGTCCCAAGCCATCCTCCAGGAACCCAAGTCTGAAAGATCCCAAGCCAAGCTCCAGGAACCCAAGTCTCGTAGATCCCAAGGCAAGCTCCAGGAACCCAAGCCTCGAAGATCCCAGGCCAAGCTCCAGGAATCCAAGCCTCGAAGATCCCAAGCCAAGCTCTAGGAACCCAAGCCTTGAAGATCCCAAGCCAAGCTCCAGGAACCCAAGCCTGGAAGAACCCAAGCCTCAAAGATCCCAAGCCAAGCTCCAGGAAACGAAGCTTCGAAGATTCCAAGCCAAGCTCCAGGAACCCAAGCCTTTAAAATCCCAAGCCAAGCTCCAGGAACCCAAGCCTTGATGGTCCCAAGCCAAGCTCCAGGAACCCAAGCCTGAAAGATCCCAAGCCAAGTTCCAGGAACCCAAGTCTCGAAGATCCCAAGGCAAGCTCCAGGAACCCAAGCCTCGAAGATCCCAAGCCAAGCTCCAGGAACCCAAGCCTCGAAGATCCCAAGCCTAGCTCCTGGAACCCAAACCTTGAAGATTCCAAGCCAAGCTCCAGGAACCCAAGCCTGGAAGAACCCAAGCCTCAAAGATCCCAAGCCAAGCTCCAGGAACCCAAGCTTCGAAGACCCCAAGCCAAGCTCCAGGAACCCAAGCCTTGACGGTCCCAAGCCAAGCTCCAGGACCCCAAGTCTCAAAGATCCCAAGCCAAGCTCCAAGAACTCAAGTCTCGAAGATCCCAAGTCAAGCTCCAAGAACCCAAGCCTCGAAGATCCCAAGCCAAGCTCCACAAACCCAAGCCTCGAAGATCCCAAGCCAAGCGCCAGGAACCTAAGACTCGAATATCCCAAGCCAAGCTCCACGAACCCAAGCCTCGAAGATCCCACGCCAAGCTCCAGGATCCCAAGCCTCGAAGATCCCAAGCTAAGCTCCAGGAACCCAAGCCTCGACGATCCCAAGTTAAGCTCCACAAACCCAAGCCTCAAAGATCCCAAGCCAGGCTCCAGGAACCCAAGCCTCGAAGCTCCCAAGCCAGGCTCCAGGAACCCAAGCCTCGAAGTTCCCAAGCCAAGCTCCAGGAACCCAAGCCTCGAAGATCCCAAGCCAAGCTCCTGGAACCCAAACCTTGAAGATTCCAAGCCAAGCTCCAGGAACCCAAGCCTGGAAGAACCCAAGCCACAAAGATCCCAAGCCAAGCTCCAGGAACCCAAGCCTCGAAGATCTCAAGCCAAGCTCCAGGAACCCAAGCCTCGAAGATCCCAAGCCAAGATCCAGGAACCGAGCCTCAAAGATCCCAAGCCAAGCTCCAGGAACCCAAGCCTCGAAGATCCCAGGCCAAGCTCCAGGAACCCAAGCCTCGAAGATCCCAAGCCAAGCTCTAGGAACCCAAGCCTTGAAGATCCCAAGCTAAGCTCCAGGAACGCAAGCCTCGAAGATCCCAAGCCAAGCTCCAGGATCCCAAGCCAAGCTCCAGGAGCCCAAGCCTTGACCGTCCCAAACCATCCTCCAGGAACCCAAGCCTGAAAGATCCCAAGCCAAGCTCCAGGAACCCAAGTCTCGAAGATCCCAAGGCAAGCTCCAGGAACCCAGGCCTCGAAGATCCCAAGCAAAGCTCCACGAACCCAAGCCTCGAAGATCCCAAGCCAAGCTCCAGGATCCCAAGCCAAGTTCCAGGATCACAAGCGTCGAAGATCCCAAGCCAAGCGCCAGGAACCCAAACCTTGAAGATCCCAAGCCAAGCTCCAGGAACCCAAGCCTGGAAGAACCCAAGCCTCAAAGATCCCAAGCCAAGCTCCAGGTACGCAAGCCTCGAAGATCCCAAGTCAAGCTCCAGGATCCCAAGCCAAGCTCCAGGAACCCAAGCCTCGAAGATCCCAAGCCAAGCTCCAGGAACCCAAGCCTCGAAGATCCCATGCCAAGCTCCAGGAACCCAAGCCTCGAAGATCCCAAGCCAAGCTCCCGGAACCCAAGCCTCGAAGATCCCAAGCCAAGCTCCAGGAACCCAAGCCTTGAAGAACCCAAGCCTCAAAGATCCCAAGCCAAGCTCCAGGAACCCAAGCATGGAAGAACCCAAGCCTCAAAGAACCCAAGCCAAGCTCCAGGATCCCAAGCTTCGAAGATTCCAAGCCAAGCTCCAGGAACCCAAGCCTCGAAAATCCCAAGCCAAGCTCCAGGAACCCAAGCCTTGACGGTCCCAAGCCATCCTCCAGGAACCCAAGTCTGAAAGATCCCAAACCAAGCTCCAGGAACCCAAGTCTCGTAGATCCCAAGGCAAGCTCCAGGAACCCAGGCCTCGAAGATCCCAAGCAAAGCTCCACGAACCCAAGCCTCGAATATCCCAAGCCAAGCTCCAGGAACCCAAGCCTCGAAGATCCCAAGCCAAGCTCCAGGAACCCAAGCCTGGAAGAACCCAAGCCTCAAAGATCCCAAGCCAAGCTGCAGGAACGCAAGCCTCGAAGATCCCAAGCCAAACTCCAGGATCGCAAGCCAAGCTCCAGGAACCCAAGACTCGAAGATCCCAAGCCAAGCGCCAGGAACCCAAGCCTCGAAGATCCCAAGCCAAGCTCCACGAACCCAAGCCTCGAAGATCCCAAGCCAAGCTCCTGGATCCCAAGCCTCGATGATCTCAAGCCAGGTTCCAGGAACCCAAGCCTCGAAGATCCCAAGCCATGATCCAGGAACCCAAGCCTCGAAGATCCCAAGCCAAGCTCCAGGAACCCAAGCCTCGATGATCCCAAGCCAAGCTCCAGGAACCCAAGCCTCGAAGATCCCAGGCCAAGCTCCAGGAACCCAAGCCTCGAAGATCCCAAGCCAAGCTCCAGGAACCCAAGACTCGAAGATCCGAAGCCAAGCTCCAGGAACCCAAGCCTGGAAGAACCCAAGCCTCAAATATCCCAAGCCAAGCTCCAGGAACCCAAGCTTCGAAGATTCCAAGCCAAGCTCCAGGAACCCAAGCCTTTAAAATCCCAGGCCAAGCTCCAGGAACCCAAGCCTCGAAGATCCCAAGCCAAGCTCCAGGAACCCAAGCCTCGAAGATCCCAAGCCAAGCTCCAGGAACCCAAGCCTGGAAGAACCCAAGCCTCAAAGATCCCAAGCCAAGCTCCAGGAACCGAAGCTTCGAAGATTCCAAGCCAAGCTCCAGGAACCCAAGCCTTTAAAATCCCAGGCCAAGCTCCAGGAACCCAAGCCTCGAAGATCCCAAGCCAAGCTCCAGGAACCCAAGCCTCGAAGATCCCAAGCCAAGCTCCAGGAACCCAAGCCTGGAAGAACCCAAGCCTCAAAGATCCCAAGCCAAGCTCCAGGAACCGAAGCTTCGAAGATTCCAAGCCAAGCTCCAGGAACCCAAGCCTTTAAAATCCCAAGCCAAGCTCCAGGAACCCAAGCCTTGATGGTCCCAAGCCAAGCTCCAGGAACCCAAGCCTGAAAGATCCCAAGCCAAGTTCCAGGAACCCAAGTCTCGAAGATCCCAAGGCAAGCTCCAGGAACCCAAGCCTCGAAGATCCCAAGCCAAGCTCCAGGAACCCAAGCCTCGAAGATCCCAACCCTAGCTGCTGGAACCCAAACCTTGAAGATTCCAAGCCAAGCTCCAGGAACCCAAGCCTGGAAGAACCCAAGCCTCAAAGATCCCAAGCCAAGCTCCAGGAACCCAAGCCTCGAAGATCCCAAGCCAAGCTCCAGGAACCCAAGCCTTGACGGTCCCAAGCCAAGCTCCAGTACCCCAAGTCTCAAAGATCCCAAGCCAAGCTCCAGGAACTCAAGTCTCGAAGATCCCAAGACAAGCTCCAAGAACCCAAGCCTCGAAGATCCCAAGCCAAGCTCCACAAACCCAAGCCTCGAAGATCCCAAGCCAAGCGCCAGGAACCTAAGACTCGAATATCCCAAGCCAAGCTCCACGAACCCAAGCCTCGAAGATCCCACGCCAAGCTCCAGGATCCCAAGCCTCGAAGATCCCAAGCCAAGCTCCAGGAACCCAAGCCTCGACGATCCCAAGCTAAGCTCCACAAACCCAAGCCTCAAAGATCCCAAGCCAGGCTCCAGGAACCCAAGCCTCGAAGCTCCCAAGCCAGGCTCCAGGAACCCAAGCCTCGAAGTTCCCAAGCCAAGCTCCAGGAACCCAAGCCTCGAAGATCCCAAGCCAAGCTCCTGGAACCCAAACCTTGAAGATTCCAAGCCAAGCTCCAGGAACCCAAGCCTGGAAGAACCCAAGCCACAAAGATCCCAAGCCAAGCTCCAGGAACCCAAGCCTCGAAGATCCCAAGCCAAGCTCCATGAACCCAAGCCTCGAAGATCCCAAGCCAAGATCCAGGAACCGAGCCTCAAAGATCCCAGGCCAAGCTCCAGTAACCCAAGCCTCGAAGATCCCAGGCCAAGCTCCAGGAACCCAAGCCTCGAAGATCCCAAGCCAAGCTCCAGGAACCCAAGCCTCGACGATCCCAAGCTAAGCTCCACAAACCCAAGCCTCAAAGATCCCAAGCCAGGCTCCAGGAACCCAAGACTCGAAGCTCCCAAACCAGGCTCCAGGAACCCAAGCCTCGAAGTTCCCAAGCCAAGCTCCAGGAACCCAAGCCTCGAAGATCCCAAGCCAATCTCCTGGAACCCAAACCTTGAAGATTCCAAGCCAAGCTCCAGGAACCCAAGCTTGGAAGAACCCAAGCCACAAAGATCCCAAGCCAAGCTCCAGGAACCCAAGCCTCGAAGATCCCAAGCCAAGCTCCAGGAACCCAAGCCTCGAAGATCCCAAGCCAAGATCCAGGAACACGAGCCTCAAAGATCCCAAGCCAAGCTCCAGGAACCCAAGCCTCGAAGATCCCAGGCCAAGCTCCAGGAATCCAAGCCTCGAAGATCCCAAGCCAAGCTCTAGGAACCCAAGCCTTGAAGATCCCAAGCTAAGCTCCAGGAACGCAAGCCTCGAAGATCCCAAGCCAAGCTCCAGGATCCCAAGCCAGGCTCCAGGAGCCCAAGCCTTGACCGTCCCAAGCCATCCTCCAGGAACCCAAGCCTGAAAGATCCCAAGCCAAGCTCCAGGAACCCAAGTCTCGAAGATCCCAAGGCAAGCTCCAGGATCCCAGGCCTCGAAGATCCCAAGCAAAGCTCCACGAACCCAAGCCTCGAAGATCCCAAGCCAAGCTCCAGGATCCCAAGCCAACTTCCAGGATCCCAAGCGTCGAAGATCCCAAGCCAAGCGCCAGGAACCCAAACCTTGAAGATCCCAAGCCAAGGTCCAGGAACCCAAGCCTGGAAGAACCCAAGCCTCAAAGATCCCAAGCCAAGCTCCAGGTACGCAAGCCTCGAAGATCCCAAGTCAAGCTCCAGGATCCCAAGCCAAGCTCCAGGAACCCAAGCCTCGAAGATCCCAAGCCAAGCTCCAGGAACCCAAGCCTCGAAGATCCCAGGCCAAGCTCCAGGAACCCAAGCCTCGAAGATCCCAAGCCAAGCTCCAGGAACCCAAGCCTCGAAGATCCCAAGCCAAGCTCCAGGAACCCAAGCCTGGAAGAATCCAAGCCAAGCTCCAGGAACCCAAGCATGGAAGAACCCAAGCCTCAAAGAACCCAAGCCAAGCTCCAGGATCCCAAGCTTCGAGGATTCCAAGCCAAGCTCCAGGAACCCAAGCCTCGAAAATCCCAAGCCAAGCTCCAGGAACCCAAGCCTTGACGGTCCCAAGCCATCCTCCAGGAACCCAAGTCTGAAAGATCCCAAGCCAAGCTCCAGGAACCCAAGTCTCGTAGATCCCAAGGCAAGCTCCAGGAACCCAGGCCTCGAAGTTCCCAAGCAAAGCTCCACGAACCCAAGCCAAGCTCCAGGAACCCAAGCCTCGAAGATCCCAAGCCAAGCTCCAGGAACCCAAGCCTGGAAGAACCCAAGCCTCAAAGATCCCAAGCCAAGCTCCAGGAACGCAAGCCTCGAAGATCAAAAGCCAAGCTCCAGGATCGCAAGCCAAGCTCCAGGAACCCAAGACTCGAAGATCCCAAGCCAAGCGCCAGGAACCCAAGCCTCGAAGATCCCAAGCCAAGCTCCACGAACCCAAGCCTCGAAGATCCCAAGCCAAGCTCCAGGAACCCAAGCCTGGAAGAACCCAAGCCTCAAAGATCCCAAGCCAAGCTCCAGGAACCGAAGCTTCGAAGATTCCAAGCCAAGCTCCAGGAACCCAAGCCTTTAAGATCCCAAGCCAAGCTCCAGGAACCCAAGCCTTGATGGTCCCAAGCCAAGCTCCAGGAACCCAAGCCTGAAAGATCCCAAGCCAAGTTCCAGGAACCCAAGTCTCGAAGATCCCAAGGCAAGCTCCAGGAACCCAAGCCTCGAAGATCCCAAGCCAAGCTCCAGGAACCCAAGCCTCGAAGATCCCAAGCCTAGCTCCTGGAACCCAAACCTTGAAGATTCCAAGCCAAGCTCCAGGAACCCAAGCCTGGAAGAACCCAACCCTCAAAGATCCCAAGCCAAGCTCCAGGAACCCAAGCTTCGAAGACCCCAAGCCAAGCTCCAGGAACCCAAGCCTTGACGGTCCCAAGCCAAGCTCCTGGACCCCAAGTCTCAAAGATCCCAAGCCAAGCTCCAGGAACTCAAGTCTCGAAGATCCCAAGACAAGCTCCAAGAACCCAAGCCTCGAAGATCCCAAGCCAAGCTCCACAAACCCAAGCCTCGAAGATCCCAAGCCAAGCGCCAGGAACCTAAGACTCGAATATCCCAAGCCAAGCTCCACGAACCCAAGCCTCGAAGATCCCACGCCAAGCTCCAGGATCCCAAGCCTCGAAGATCCCAAGCTAAGCTCCAGGAACCCAAGCCTCGACGATCCCAAGTTAAGCTCCACAAACCCAAGCCTCAAAGATCCCAAGCCAGGCTCCAGGAACCCAAGCCTCGAAGCTCCCAAGCCAGGCTCCAGGAACCCAAGCCTCGAAGTTCCCAAGCCAAGCTCCAGGAACCCAAGCCTCGAAGATCCCAAGCCAAGCTCCTGGAACCCAAACCTTGAAGATTCCAAGCCAAGCTCCAGGAACCCAAGCCTGGAAGAACCCAAGCCACAAAGATCCCAAGCCAAGCTCTAGGAACCCAAGCCTCGAAGATCTCAAGCCAAGCTCCAGGAACCCAAGCCTCGAAGATCCCAAGCCAAGATCCAGGAACCGAGCCTCAAAGATCCCAAGCCAAGCTCCAGGAACCCAAGCCTCGAAGATCCCAGGCCAAGCTCCAGGAACCCAAGCCTCGAAGATCCCAAGCCAAGCTCTAGGAACCCAAGCCTTGAAGATCCCAAGCTAAGCTCCAGGAACGCAAGCCTCGAAGATCCCAAGCCAAGCTCCAGGATCCCAAGCCAAGCTCCAGGAGCCCAAGCCTTGACCGTCCCAAGCCATCCTCCAGGAACCCAAGCCTGAAAGATCCCAAGCCAAGCTCCAGGAACCCAAGTCTCGAAGATCCCAAGGCAAGCTCCAGGAACCCAGGCCTCGAAGATCCCAAGCAAAGCTCCACGAACCCAAGCCTCGAAGATCCCAAGACAAGCTCCAGGATCCCAAGCCAAGTTCCAGGATCACAAGCGTCGAAGATCCCAAGCCAAGCGCCAGGAACCCAAACCTTGAAGATCCCAAGCCAAGCTCCAGGAACCCAAGCCTGGAAGAACCCAAGCCTCAAAGATCCCAAGCCAAGCTCCAGGTACGCAAGCCTCGAAGATCCCAAGTCAAGCTCCAGGATCCCAAGCCAAGCTCCAGGAACCCAAGCCTCGAAGATCCCAAGCCAAGCTCCACGAACCCAAGCCTCGAAGATCCCAAGCCAAGCTCCAGGAACCCAAGCCTGGAAGAACCCAAGCCTCAAAGATCCCAAGCCAAGCTCCAGGAACCGAAGCTTCGAAGATTCCAAGCCAAGCTCCAGGAACCCAAGCCTTTAAGATCCCAAGCCAAGCTCCAGGAACCCAAGCCTTGATGGTCCCAAGCCAAGCTCCAGGAACCCAAGCCTGAAAGATCCCAAGCCAAGTTCCAGGAACCCAAGACTCGAAGATCCCAAGGCAAGCTCCAGGAACCCAAGCCTCGAAGATCCCAAGCCAAGCTCCAGGAACCCAAGCCTCGAAGATCCCAAGCCTAGCTCCTGGAACCCAAACCTTGAAGATTCCAAGCCAAGCTCCAGGAACCCAAGCCTGGAAGAACCCAACCCTCAAAGATCCCAAGCCAAGCTCCAGGAACCCAAGCTTCGAAGACCCCAAGCCAAGCTCCAGGAACCCATGCCTTGACGGTCCCAAGCCAAGCTCCAGGACCCCAAGTCTCAAAGATCCCAAGCCAAGCTCCAGGAACTCAAGTCTCGAAGATCCCAAGACAAGCTCCAAGAACCCAAGCCTTGAAGATCCCAAGCCAAGCTCCACAAACCCAAGCCTCGAAGATCCCAAGCCAAGCGCCAGGAACCTAAGACTCGAATATCCCAAGCCAAGCTCCACGAACCCAAGCCTCGAAGATCCCACGCCAAGCTCCAGGATCCCAAGCCTCGAAGATCCCAAGCTAAGCTCCAGGAACCCAAGCCTCGACGATCCCAAGTTAAGCTCCACAAACCCAAGCCTCAAAGATCCCAAGCCAGGCTCCAGGAACCCAAGCCTCGAAGCTCCCAAGCCAGGCTCCAGGAACCCAAGCCTCGAAGTTCCCAAGCCAAGCTCCAGGAACCCAAGCCTCGAAGATCCCAAGCCAAGCTCCTGGAACCCAAACCTTGAAGATTCCAAGCCAGGCTCCAGGAACCCAAGCCTCGAAGTTCCCAAGCCAAGCTCCAGGAACCCAAGCCTCGAAGATCCCAAGCCAAGCTCCTGGAACCCAAACCTTGAAGATTCCAAGCCAAGCTCCAGGAACCCAAGCCTGGAAGAACCCAAGCCACAAAGATCCCAAGCCAAGCTCTAGGAACCCAAGCCTCGAAGATCTCAAGCCAAGCTCCAGGAACCCAAGCCTCGAAGATCCCAAGCCAAGATCCAGGAACCGAGCCTCAAAGATCCCAAGCCAAGCTCCAGGAACCCAAGCCTCGAAGATCCCAGGCCAAGCTCCAGGAACCCAAGCCTCGAAGATCCCAAGCCAAGCTCTAGGAACCCAAGCCTTGAAGATCCCAAGCTAAGCTCCAGGAACGCAAGCCTCGAAGATCCCAAGCCAAGCTCCAGGATCCCAAGCCAAGCTCCAGGAGCCCAAGCCTTGACCGTCCCAAGCCATCCTCCAGGAACCCAAGCCTGAAAGATCCCAAGCCAAGCTCCAGGAACCCAAGTCTCGAAGATCCCAAGGCAAGCTCCAGGAAATCAGGCCTCGAAGATCCCAAGCAAAGCTCCACGAACCCAAGCCTCGAAGATCCCAAGACAAGCTCCAGGATCCCAAGCCAAGTTCCAGGATCACAAGCGTCGAAGATCCCAAGCCAAGCGCCAGGAACCCAAACCTTGAAGATCCCAAGCCAAGCTCCAGGAACCCAAGCCTGGAAGAACCCAAGCCTCAAAGATCCCAAGCCAAGCTCCAGGTACGCAAGCCTCGAAGATCCCAAGTCAAGCTCCAGGATCCCAAGCCAAGCTCCAGGAACCCAAGCCTCGAAGATCCCAAGCCAAGCTCCAGGAACCCAAGCCTCGAAGATCCCATGCCAAGCTCCAGGAAACCAAGCCTCGAAGATCCCAAGCCAAGCTCCCGGAACCCAAGCCTCGAAGATCCCAAGCCAAGCTCCAGGAACCCAAGCCTTGAAGAACCCAAGCCTCAAAGATCCCAAGCCAAGCTCCAGGAACCCAAGCATGGAAGAACCCAAGCCTCAAAGAACCCAAGCCAAGCTCCAGGATCCCAAGCTTCGAAGATTCCAAGCCAAGCTCCAGGAACCCAAGCCTCGAAAATCCCAAGCCAAGCTCCAGGAACCCAAGCCTTGACGGTCCCAAGCCATCCTCCAGGAACCCAAGTCTGAAAGATCCCAAGCCAAGCTCCAGGAACCCAAGTCTCGTAGATCCCAAGGCAAGCTCCAGGAACCCAAGCCTCGAAGATCCCAGGCCAAGCTCCAGGAATCCAAGCCTCGAAGATCCCAAGCCAAGCTCTAGGAACCCAAGCCTTGAAGATCCCAAGCCAAGCTCCAGGAACCCAAGCCTGGAAGAACCCAAGCCTCAAAGATCCCAAGCCAAGCTCCAGGAAACGAAGCTTCGAAGATTCCAAGCCAAGCTCCAGGAACCCAAGCCTTTAAAATCCCAAGCCAAGCTCCAGGAACCCAAGCCTTGATGGTCCCAAGCCAAGCTCCAGGAACCCAAGCCTGAAAGATCCCAAGCCAAGTTCCAGGAACCCAAGTCTCGAAGATCCCAAGGCAAGCTCCAGGAACCCAAGCCTCGAAGATCCCAAGCCAAGCTCCAGGAACCCAAGCCTCGAAGATCCCAAGCCTAGCTCCTGGAACCCAAACCTTGAAGATTCCAAGCCAAGCTCCAGGAACCCAAGCCTGGAAGAACCCAAGCCTCAAAGATCCCAAGCCAAGCTCCAGGAACCCAAGCTTCGAAGACCCCAAGCCAAGCTCCAGGAACCCAAGCCTTGACGGTCCCAAGCCAAGCTCCAGGACCCCAAGTCTCAAAGATCCCAAGCCAAGCTCCAAGAACTCAAGTCTCGAAGATCCCAAGTCAAGCTCCAAGAACCCAAGCCTCGAAGATCCCAAGCCAAGCTCCACAAACCCAAGCCTCGAAGATCCCAAGCCAAGCGCCAGGAACCTAAGACTCGAATATCCCAAGCCAAGCTCCACGAACCCAAGCCTCGAAGATCCCACGCCAAGCTCCAGGATCCCAAGCCTCGAAGATCCCAAGCTAAGCTCCAGGAACCCAAGCCTCGACGATCCCAAGTTAAGCTCCACAAACCCAAGCCTCAAAGATCCCAAGCCAGGCTCCAGGAACCCAAGCCTCGAAGCTCCCAAGCCAGGCTCCAGGAACCCAAGCCTCGAAGTTCCAAGCCAAGCTCCAGGAACCCAAGCCTCGAAGATCCCAAGCCAAGCTCCTGGAACCCAAACCTTGAAGATTCCAAGCCAAGCTCCAGGAACCCAAGCCTGGAAGAACCCAAGCCACAAAGATCCCAAGCCAAGCTCCAGGAACCCAAGCCTCGAAGATCTCAAGCCAAGCTCCAGGAACCCAAGCCTCGAAGATCCCAAGCCAAGATCCAGGAACCGAGCCTCAAAGATCCCAAGCCAAGCTCCAGGAACCCAAGCCTCGAAGATCCCAGGCCAAGCTCCAGGAACCCAAGCCTCGAAGATCCCAAGCCAAGCTCTAGGAACCCAAGCCTTGAAGATCCCAAGCTAAGCTCCAGGAACGCAAGCCTCGAAGATCCCAAGCCAAGCTCCAGGATCCCAAGCCAAGCTCCAGGAGCCCAAGCCTTGACCGTCCCAAACCATCCTCCAGGAACCCAAGCCTGAAAGATCCCAAGCCAAGCTCCAGGAACCCAAGTCTCGAAGATCCCAAGGCAAGCTCCAGGAACCCAGGCCTCGAAGATCCCAAGCAAAGCTCCACGAACCCAAGCCTCGAAGATCCCAAGCCAAGCTCCAGGATCCCAAGCCAAGTTCCAGGATCACAAGCGTCGAAGATCCCAAGCCAAGCGCCAGGAACCCAAACCTTGAAGATCCCAAGCCAAGCTCCAGGAACCCAAGCCTGGAAGAACCCAAGCCTCAAAGATCCCAAGCCAAGCTCCAGGTACGCAAGCCTCGAAGATCCCAAGTCAAGCTCCAGGATCCCAAGCCAAGCTCCAGGAACCCAAGCCTCGAAGATCCCAAGCCAAGCTCCAGGAACCCAAGCCTCGAAGATCCCATGCCAAGC
>NW_027277698.1:0-25490 GCF_030028105.1 Mobula birostris
GGACTAGATGCGAGGCTGGACGCTGGGAAACAGAGGCGAGGCTGGAGGCTGGAGGCTGGGGACCAGTGGCGAGGCTGGAGGCTGCAGGCTGGGGACTCGCAGAGAGGCTGGAGGCTGGGGACCAGCGGCGAGGCTGGAGGCTGGGGACCAGCGGCGAGGCTGGAGGCTGGGGACTAGCGGCGAGGCTGGAGGCTGGAGGCTGGGGACTAGCGGCGAGGCTGGAGGCTGGAGGCTGGGGACTAGCTGCGAGGCTGGAGGCTGAGGCTGGGGCGAGCGGTGAGGCTGGAGGCTGGGGACTAGCGGCGATGCTGGAGGCTGGGGACTAGCGGCGAGGCTGGAGGCTGGAGGCTTGGGACTAGCGGCGAGGCTGGAGGCTGGAGGCTGGGGACTAGCGGTGAGGCTGGAGGCTGGGGACTAGCGGCGAGGCTGGAGGCTGGAGGCTGGGGACTAGCGGCGAGGCTGGAGGCTGGAGGCTGGGGACTAGCTGCGAGGCTGGAGGCTGGAGGCTGGGGCGAGCGGTGAGGCTGGAGGCTGGGGACTAGCGGCGATGCTGGAGGCTGGGGACTAGCGGCGAGGCTGGAGGCTGGAGGCTTGGGACTAGCGGCGAGGCTGGAGGCTGGAGGCTGGGGACTAGCGGTGAGGCTGGACGCTGGGAAACAGAGGCGAGGCTGGAGGCTGGAGGCTGGGGACCAGTGGCGAGGCTGGAGGCTGCAGGCTGGGGACTCGCAGAGAGGCTGGAGGCTGGGGACCAGCGGCGAGGCTGGAGGCTGGGGACCAGCGGCGAGGCTGGAGGCTGGGGACTAGCGGCGAGGCTGGAGGCTGGAGGCTGGGGACTAGCGGCGAGGCTGGAGGCTGGAGGCTGGGGACTAGCTGCGAGGCTGGAGGCTGGAGGCTGGGGCGAGCGGTGAGGCTGGAGGCTGGGGACTAGCGGCGATGCTGGAGGCTGGGGACTAGCGGCGAGGCTGGAGGCTGGAGGCTTGGGACTAGCGGCGAGGCTGGAGGCTGGAGGCTGGAGACTAGCTGCGAGGCTGGAAACTGGGGACTGGAGGCGAGTCTGGAGGCTGGAGACTAGAGTCTAGAGGCGAGGCTGGTGGCTGGAGACCAGAGGCGAGGCTGGTGGCTGGAGACCAGAGGAGAGGCTGGCGGCTGGGGACGAGCGGCGAGGCTGGAGGCCGGGGACAGGAGGCGAGGCTGGAGGCTGGAGCATGTGGACTAGAGGTGAGTCTGGAGGCTGGAGGCTGGGGACTAGAGTGAGGCTGGAGGCTGGAGAGTAGCAGCGAGGCTGGAGGCTGGCGGCTGGGGGACTAGAGGTGAGGCTGGAGGCTGGGGACTAGAGGCGAGTCTGGGGGCCAGAGGCGAGGATGGAGGCTGGAGACTAGAGGCGAGGCTGGGGGCCAGAGGCGACGATGGAGGCTGGGGACTAGAGGCGAGGCTGGAGGCTGGAGGCTGGGGACTAGCGGCGAGGCTGGAGGCTGGAGGCTGGGGACTAGCGGCGAGGCTGGAGGCTGGAGCCTGGCGGCTGGGGACTAGCGTCGAAGCTGGAGGCTGGAGGCTGGGTACTAGCGGCGAGGCTGGAGGCTGGAGGCTGGGGACTAGCGGCGAGGCTGGAGGCTGGAGGCTGGGGACGAGCGGCGAGGCTGGAGGCTGGAGGCTGGGGACGAGCGGCGAGGCTGGAGGCTGGAGGCTGGGGACTAGCTGCGAGGCTGGAGGCTGGAGGCTGGGGCGTGCGGTGAGGCTGGAGGCTGGGGACTAGCGGCGAGGCTGGGGATTAGAGGCTGGGGACAGAGGCGAAGATGAAGGCTGGGGACTAGAGGCGAGTCTGGATGCTGGAGGCTGGGGGCTGAGGACTAGATGCGAGGCTGGACGCTGGGAACTAGAGGCGAAGCTGGAGGCTGGAGGCTGGGGACTAGCTGCGAGGCTGGAGGCTGGAGGCTGGGGACGAGCGGCGTGGCTGGAGGCTGGGGTCTAGCGGCGAGGCTGGAGGCTGGAGGCTGGGGACTAGCTGCGAGGCTGGAGGCTGGAGGCTGGGGCGAGCGGTGAGGCTGGAAGCTTGGGACTAGCAGCGAGGCTGGAGGCTGGGGACTAGCGGCGAGGCTGGAGGCTGGAGGCTGGGGACTAGCGGCGAGGCTGGAGGCTGGAGGCTGGGGACTTGCGGTGAGGCTGGAGGCTGGGGACTAGCGGTGATGCTGGAGGCTGGGGACTAGCGGCGAGGCTGGAGGCTGGGCACTAGAGGCGAGGCTGGAGGCTGGGAAACAGAGGCGAGGCTGGAGGCTGGAGGCTGGGAACTAGAGGCGAGGCTGGCGGCTGGGGACTAGAGGTGAGGCTGGAGGCTGGGGACTAGAGGCGAGGCTGGAGACCAGAGACTGGGGACTAGAGGCGAGGCAGGGGATTAGAGGCGAGGATGAAGGCTGGGGACTAGAGGCGAGTCTGGAGGCTGGAGGCTGGAGACTAGAGGCGAGACTGGAGGCTGGAGGCTGGAGGCTGGGGACTGGAGGCGAGGCCGGAGGCTGGGGACTAGATGCGAGGCTGGACGCTGGGAACTAGAGGCGAAGCTGGAGGCTGGAGGCTGGGGACCAGCTGCGAGGCTGGAGGCTGGGGCGTGCGGTGAGGCTGGAGGCTGGGGACTAGCGGCGAGGCTGGAGGCTGGGGACCAGAGGCGAGGCTGGAGGCTGGGGACCAGAGGCGAGGCTGGAGCCTGGGGACTAGAGGCGAGTCTGGAGGCTGGGGACTAGAGGCGAGGCTGGGGGCCAGAGGGGAGGTTGGAGGCTGGAGGCTGGGGACTAGCGGCGAGGCTGGAGGCTGGAGGCTGGGGACTGGCGTTCGAAGCTGGAGGCTGGAGGCTGGGAACTAGCGGCGAGGCTGGAGGCTTGGAACCAGCGGCGAGGCTGGAGGCTGGGGACCAGCGGCGAGGCTGGAGGCTGGGGACCAGCGGCGAGGCTGGAGGCTGGGGACTAGCGGCGAGGCTGGAGGCTGGAGGCTGGGGGCTAGCGGCGAGGCTGGAGGCTGGGGACTAGCTGCGAGGCTGGAGGCTGGAGGCTGGGGCGAGCGGTGAGGCTGGAGGCTTGGGACTAGCAGCGAGGCTGGAGGCTGGGGACTAGCGGCGAGGCTGGAGGCTGGAGGCTGGGGACTAGCGGCGAGGCTGGAGGCTGGAGGCTGGGGACTAGCGGTGAGGCTGGAGGCTGGGGACTAGCGGTGATGCTGGAGGCTGGGGACTAGCGGCGAGGCTGGAGGCTGGGCACTAGAGGCGAGGCTGGAGGCTGGGAAACAGAGGCGAGGCTGGAGGCTGGAGGCTGGGAACTAGAGGCGAGGCTGGCGGCTGGGGACTAGAGGTGAGGCTGGAGGCTGGAGGCTGGGGACTAGAGGCGAGGCTGGAGACCAGAGACTGGGGACTAGAGGCGAGGCTGGGGATTAGAGGCGAGGATGAAGGCTGGGGACTAGAGGCGAGTCTGGAGGCTGGAGGCTGGAGACTAGAGGCGAGACTGGAGGCTGGAGGCTGGAGGCTGGGGACTGGAGGCGAGGCCGGAGGCTGGGGACTAGATGCGAGGCTGGACGCTGGGGACTAGAGGCGAAGCTGTGGGCTGGAAACTAGAGGCGAGGCTGGAGGCTGGGAAACAGAGGCGAGGCTGGAGGCTGGAGGCTGGGGACCAGTGGCGAGGCTGGAGGCTGCAGGCTGGGGACTCGCAGAGAGGCTGGAAGCTGGGGACCAGCGCGAGGCTGGAGGCTGGGGTCCAGCGGCGAGGCTGGAGGCTGGGCGACTGGCGGCGAAGCTGGAGGCTGGAGGCTGGGGACTAGCGGCGGGCTGGAGGCTGGAGGCTGGGGACGAGCTGCGAGGCTGGAGGCTGGAGGCTGGGGCGAGCGGTGAGGCTGGAGGCTGGGGACTAGTGGCGATGCTGGAGGCTGGGGACTAGCGGCGAGGCTGGAGGCTGGAGGCTGGGGACTAGCGGGCTGGAGGCTGGAGGCTGGGAGGGGGGGCTGGGCGACTAGAGGCGAGGCTTGGAGTCTGGGGACTAGAGGCGAGGGGAGGCTGGGGACCAGAGGCGAGGTTGGGGCCTAGAGGTGCGAGGTGGGCGACGGATGAGGCTGGGGAACAGAGGCGAGGCTGGGAGGCAGAGGGAGGCTGGGAGCTGGGAGGCTGGGGCAGTGCGAGGCTGGGGGCTCGCAGAGGGGTCTGAGAGGCTGGAGGCTGGGGACTCGCGGAGAGGCTGGAGGCTGGGGACTAGAGGCAGGGCTGGAGGCTGGAGACTAGAGGTGTGGCTGGAGGCTGGAGGCTGGGCACTAGAGGCGAGGCTGGAGTCTGGGGACTAGAGGCGAGGTTGGAGTCTGGGGACTAGAGGCGAGGCTGGGGGCCAGAGTCGAGGTTGGGGACTAGAGGCTGGGGGCCAGAGGCGAGGATGGAGGCTGGAGGCTGGAGGCTGGGGACTAGAGCGAGGCTGGAGGCTGGAGAGTAGCAGCGAGGCTGGAGGCTGCACGCTGGGGACTAGCGGCGAGGCTGGAGGCTGGGGACTAGTGGCGAGGCTGGAGGCTGGAGGCTGGGGACTAGAGGCGAGGATGGAAGCTGGAGGCGAGGCTGGAGGCTGGAGACTGGGGACTGGAGGCGAGGCTGGAGGCTGGAGACTGGGGACTGGAGGCGAGGCTGGAGGCTGGAGGCTGGGGTCTAGCGGCGAGGCTGGAGGCTGGGGACCAGAGGCGAGGCTGGAGGCTGGGGACCAGAGGCGAGGCTGGAGGCTGGGGACCAGAGGCGAGGCTGGAGGCTGGGGACTAGAGGCGAGTCTGGGGGCCAGAGGCGAGGATGGAGGCTGGGGACTAGAGGCGAGGCTGAGGGCCAGAGGCGTGGATGGAGGCTGGGGACTAGAGGCGAGGTTGGAGGCTGGAGGCTGGGGACTAGCGGCGAGGCTGGAGGCTGGGGACTAGCGGCGAGGCTGGAGGCTGGGGACCAGAGGCGAGGCTGGAGGCTGGGGACCAGAGGCGAGGATGGAGGCTGGGGAATAGAGGCGAGGCTGGGGGCCAGAATCGAGGTTGGGGACTAGAGGCTGGGGGCCAGAGGCGAGGATGGAGGCTGGAGGCTGGAGGCTGGGGACTAGAGCGAGGCTGGAGGCTGGAGAGTAGCAGCGAGGCTGGAGGCTGCACGCTGGGGACTAGCGGCGAGGCTGGAGGCTGGGGACTAGTGGCGAGGCTGGAGGCTGGAGGCTGGGGACTAGAGGCGAGGATGGAAGCTGGAGGCGAGGCTGGAGGCTGGAGACTGGGGACTGGAGGCGAGGCTGGAGGCTGGAGGCTGGGGACTAGCGGCGAGGCTGGAGGCTGGGGACCAGAGGCGAGGCTGGAGGCTGGGGACCAGAGGCGAGGCTGGAGGCTGGGGACCAGAGGCGAGGCTGGAGGCTGGGGACTAGAGGCGAGTCTGGGGGCCAGAGGCGAGGATGGAGGCTGGGGACTAGAGGCGAGGCTGAGGGCCAGAGGCGAGGATGGAGGCTGGGGACTAGAGGCGAGGTTGGAGGCTGGAGGCTGGGGACTAGCGGCGAGGCTGGAGGCTGGGGACTAGCGGCGAGGCTGGAGGCTGGGGACCAGAGGCGAGGCTGGAGGCTGGGGACCAGAGGCGAGGATGGAGGCTGGGGAATAGAGGCGAGTCTTGGGCCAGAGGCGAGGATGGAGGCTGGGGACTAGAGGCGAGGCTGAGGGCCAGAGGCGAGTATGGAGGCTGGGGACTAGAGGCGAGGTTGGAGGCTGGAGGCTGGGGACTAGCGGCGAGGCTGGAGGCTGGGGACTAGAGGTGAAGCTGGAGGCTGTGAACTAGAGGCGAGGCTGGAGGCTGGGAAACAGAGGCGAGGCTGGAGGCCGGAGGCTGGGGACTAGTGGCGAGGCTGGAGACCAGAGACTGGGAACTAGAGACGAGGCTGGGGACAGAGGCGAGGATGAAGGCTGGGGACTAGAGGCGAGTCTGGAGGCTGGAGGATGGAGACTAGAGGTGAGGCTGGAGGCTGGAGGTTGGGGACTGGAGGTGAGGCCGGTGGCTGGGGACTAGCGGCGAGGCTGGATGCTGGAGGCTAGGGACTAGCGGCGAGGCTGAAGGCTGGAGGCTGGAGGCTGGGGACCAGCTGCGAGGCTGGAGGCTGGAGGCTGGGGCGAGCGGTGAGGCTGGAAGCTGGGGACTAGCGGCGAGGCTGGAGGCTGGGGACTAGCGGTGAGGCTGGAGGCTGGGGACTAGCGGCGAGGCTGGAGGCTGGGGACTAGAGGCAAGGCGAGGCTGGAGGCTGGGGACTAGCGGCGAGGCTGGAGGCTGGGGACTAGCGGCGAGGCTGTAGGCTGGGGACTAGAGGTGAGGCTGAGGGCCAGAGGCGAGGATGGAGGCTGGGGACTAGAGGTGAGGCTGGAGGATGGGGACTAGAGGCGAGTCTGGGGGCCAGAGGCGAGGATGGAGGCTGGGGACTAGAGGCGAGGCTGGGGGCCAGAGGCGACGATGGAGGCTGGGGACTAGAGGCGAGGCTGGAGGCTGGAGGCTGGGGACTAGCGGCGAGGCTGGAGGCTGGAGGCTGGGGACCAGCGGCGAGTCTGGAGGCTGGAGGCTGGGGACTAGCGGCGAGGCTGGAGGCTGGAGCCTGGCGGCTGGGGACTAGCGTCGAAGCTGGAGGCTGGAGGCTGGGTACTAGCGGCGAGGCTGGAGGCCGGAGGCTGGGGACTAGCGGCGAGGCTGGAGGCTGGAGGCTGGGGACTGGCGGCGAGGCTGGAGGCTGGAGGCTGGGGACCAGCGGCGAGTCTGGAGGCTGGAGGCTGGGGACTAGCGGCGAGGCTGGAGGCTGGAGCCTGGCGGCTGGGGACTAGCGTCGAAGCTGGAGGCTGGAGGCTGGGTACTAGCGGCGAGGCTGGAGGCCGGAGGCTGGGGACTAGCGGCGAGGCTGGAGGCTGGAGGCTGGGGACTGGCGGCGAGGCTGGAGGCTAGAGGCTGGGGACGAGCGGCGAGGCTGGAGGCTGGAGGCTGGGGACTAGCTGCGAGGCTGGAGGCTGGAGGCTGGGGCGTGCGGTGAGGCTGGAGGCTGGGGACTAGTGGCGAGGCTGGTGATTAGAGGCTGGGGACAGAGGCGAAGATGAAGGCTGGGGACTAGAGGCGAGTCTGGAGGCTGGAGGCTGGGGGCTGAGGACTAGATGCGAGGCTGGACGCTGGGAACTAGAGGCGAAGCTGGAGGCTGGAGGCTGGGGACTAGCTGCGAGGCTGGAGGCTGGAGGCTGGGGACGAGCGGCGTGGCTGGAGGCTGGGGTCTAGCGGCGAGGCTGGAGGCTGGGGACTAGAGGCGAGGCTGGAGGCTGGGGACAAGAGGCGAGGCTGCAGGCTGGAGGCTGGGGACTAGAGGTGAGGCTGCAGGCTGGAGGCTGGGGACTAGAGGCGAGGATGGAGTCTGGGGACTAGAGGTGAGTCTGGAGGCTGGAGGCTGGAGGCTGGGGGCTGAGGACTGGAGGCGAGGCTGGAGGCTGGGAAACAGAGGCGAGGCTGGAGGCTGGAGGCTGGGGACCAGTGGCGAGGCTGGAGGCTGCAGGCTGGGGACTCGCAGAGAGGCTGGAGGCTGGGGACCAGCGGCGAGGCTGGAGGCTGGGGACCAGCGGCGAGGCTGGAGGCTGGGGACTAGCGGCGAGGCTGGAGGCTGGAGGCTGGGGACTAGAGGTGAGGCTGGAGGATGGGGACTAGAGGCGAGTCTGGGGGCCAGAGGCGAGGATGGAGGCTGGGGACTAGAGGCGAGGCTGGGGGCCAGAGGCGACGATGGAGGCTGGGGACTAGAGGCGAGGCTGGAGGCTGGAGGCTGGGGACTAGCGGCGAGGCTGGAGGCTGGAGGCTGGGGACCAGCGGCGAGTCTGGAGGCTGGAGGCTGGGGACTAGCGGCGAGGCTGGAGGCTGGAGCCTGGCGGCTGGGGACTAGCGTCGAAGCTGGAGGCTGGAGGCTGGGTACTAGCGGCGAGGCTGGAGGCCGGAGGCTGGGGACTAGCGGCGAGGCTGGAGGCTGGAGGCTGGGGACTGGCGGCGAGGCTGGAGGCTGGAGGCTGGGGACCAGCGGCGAGTCTGGAGGCTGGAGGCTGGGGACTAGCGGCGAGGCTGGAGGCTGGAGCCTGGAGCCTGGCGGCTGGGGACTAGCGTCGAAGCTGGAGGCTGGAGGCTGGGTACTAGCGGCGAGGCTGGAGGCCGGAGGCTGGGGACTAGCGGCGAGGCTGGAGGCTGGAGGCTGGGGACTGGCGGCGAGGCTGGAGGCTGGAGGCTGGGGACGAGCGGCGAGGCTGGAGGCTGGAGGCTGGGGACTAGCTGCGAGGCTGGAGGCTGGAGGCTGGGGCGTGCGGTGAGGCTGGAGGCTGGGGACTAGTGGCGAGGCTGGGGATTAGAGGCTGGGGACAGAGGCGAAGATGAAGGCTGGGGACTAGAGGCGAGTCTGGAGGCTGGAGGCTGGGGGCTGAGGACTAGATGCGAGGCTGGACGCTGGGAACTAGAGGCGAAGCTGGAGGCTGGAGACTAGCTGCGAGGCTGGAGGCTGGAGGCTGGGGACGAGCGGCGTGGCTGGAGGCTGGGGTCTAGCGGCGAGGCTGGAGGCTGGGGACTAGAGGCGAGGCTGGAGGCTGGGGACAAGAGGCGAGGCTGCAGGCTGGAGGCTGGGGACTAGAGGTGAGGCTGCAGGCTGGAGGCTGGGGACTAGAGGCGAGGATGGAGTCTGGGGACTAGAGGTGAGTCTGGAGGCTGGAGGCTGGAGGCTGGGGGCTGAGGACTGGAGGCGAGGCTGGAGGCTGGGGACTAGATGCGAGGCTGGACGCTGGGAAACAGAGGCGAGGCTGGAGGCTGGAGGCTGGGGACCAGTGGCGAGGCTGGAGGCTGCAGGCTGGGGACTCGCAGAGAGGCTGGAGGCTGGGGACCAGCGGCGAGGCTGGAGGCTGGGGACCAGCGGCGAGGCTGGAGGCTGGGGACTAGCGGCGAGGCTGGAGGCTGGAGGCTGGGGACTAGCGGCGAGGCTGGAGGCTGGAGGCTGGGGACTAGCTGCGAGGCTGGAGGCTGGAGGCTGGGGCGAGCGGTGAGGCTGGAGGCTGAGGACTAGCGGCGATGCTGGAGGCTGGGGACTAGCGGCGAGGCTGGAGGCTGGAGGCTTGGGACTAGCGGCGAGGCTGGAGGCTGGAGGCTGGGGACTAGCGGTGAGGCTGGAGGCTGGGGACTAGCGGCGAGGCTGGAGGCTGGAGGCTGGGGACTAGCGGCGAGGCTGGAGGCTGGAGGCTGGGGACTAGCTGCGAGGCTGGAGGCTGGAGGCTGGGGCGAGCGGTGAGGCTGGAGGCTGGGGACTAGCGGCGATGCTGGAGGCTGGGGACTAGCGGCGAGGCTGGAGGCTGGAGGCTTGGGACTAGCGGCGAGGCTGGAGGCTGGAGGCTGGGGACTAGCGGTGAGGCTGGAGGCTGGGGACTAGCGGCGATGCTGGAGGCTGGGGACTAGCGGCGAGGCTGGAGGCTGGGCACTAGAGGCGAGGCTGGAGGCTGGGAAGCAGAGGCGAGGCTGGAGGCTAGAGGCTGGGGACTAGAGGCGAGGCTGGAGGCTGGGGACAAGAGGCGAGGCTGCAGGCTGGAGGCTGGGGACTAGAGGTGAGGCTGGAGGCTGGAGGCTGGGAACTAGCGGCGAGGCTGGAGGCTTGGAACCAGCGGCGAGGCTGGAGGCTGGAGGCTGGGGACTAGAGGCGAGGATGGAAGCTGGAGGCGAGGCTGGAGGCTGGAGACTGGGGACTGGAGGCGAGGCTGGAGGCTGGAGACTGGGGACTGGAGGCGAGGCTGGAGGCTGGAGGCTGGGGACTAGCGGCGAGGCTGGAGGCTGGGGACCAGAGGCGAGGCTGGAGGCTGGGGACCAGAGGCGAGGCTGGAGGCTGGGGACCAGAGGCGAGGCTGGAGGCTGGGGACTAGAGGCGAGTCTGGGGGCCAGAGGCGAGGATGGAGGCTGGGGACTAGAGGCGAGGCTGAGGGCCAGAGGCGTGGATGGAGGCTGGGGACTAGAGGCGAGGTTGGAGGCTGGAGGCTGGGGACTAGCGGCGAGGCTGGAGGCTGGGGACTAGCGGCGAGGCTGGAGGCTGGGGACCAGAGGCGAGGCTGGAGGCTGGGGACCAGAGGCGAGGATGGAGGCTGGGGAATAGAGGCGAGGCTGGGGGCCAGAATCGAGGTTGGGGACTAGAGGCTGGGGGCCAGAGGCGAGGATGGAGGCTGGAGGCTGGAGGCTGGGGACTAGAGCGAGGCTGGAGGCTGGAGAGTAGCAGCGAGGCTGGAGGCTGCACGCTGGGGACTAGCGGCGAGGCTGGAGGCTGGGGACTAGTGGCGAGGCTGGAGGCTGGAGGCTGGGGACTAGAGGCGAGGATGGAAGCTGGAGGCGAGGCTGGAGGCTGGAGACTGGGGACTGGAGGCGAGGCTGGAGGCTGGAGGCTGGGGACTAGCGGCGAGGCTGGAGGCTGGGGACCAGAGGCGAGGCTGGAGGCTGGGGACCAGAGGCGAGGCTGGAGGCTGGGGACCAGAGGCGAGGCTGGAGGCTGGGGACTAGAGGCGAGTCTGGGGGCCAGAGGCGAGGATGGAGGCTGGGGACTAGAGGCGAGGCTGAGGGCCAGAGGCGAGGATGGAGGCTGGGGACTAGAGGCGAGGTTGGAGGCTGGAGGCTGGGGACTAGCGGCGAGGCTGGAGGCTGGGGACTAGCGGCGAGGCTGGAGGCTGGGGACCAGAGGCGAGGCTGGAGGCTGGGGACCAGAGGCGAGGATGGAGGCTGGGGAATAGAGGCGAGTCTTGGGGCCAGAGGCGAGGATGGAGGCTGGGGACTAGAGGCGAGGCTGAGGGCCAGAGGCGAGTATGGAGGCTGGGGACTAGAGGCGAGGTTGGAGGCTGGAGGCTGGGGACTAGCGGCGAGGCTGGAGGCTGGGGACTAGAGGTGAAGCTGGAGGCTGTGAACTAGAGGCGAGGCTGGAGGCTGGGAAACAGAGGCGAGGCTGGAGGCCGGAGGCTGGGGACTAGTGGCGAGGCTGGAGACCAGAGACTGGGAACTAGAGACGAGGCTGGGGACAGAGGCGAGGATGAAGGCTGGGGACTAGAGGCGAGTCTGGAGGCTGGAGGATGGAGACTAGAGGTGAGGCTGGAGGCTGGAGGTTGGGGACTGGAGGTGAGGCCGGTGGCTGGGGACTAGCGGCGAGGCTGGATGCTGGAGGCTAGGGACTAGCGGCGAGGCTGAAGGCTGGAGGCTGGAGGCTGGGGACCAGCTGCGAGGCTGGAGGCTGGAGGCTGGGGCGAGCGGTGAGGCTGGAAGCTGGGGACTAGCGGCGAGGCTGGAGGCTGGGGACTAGCGGTGAGGCTGGAGGCTGGGGACTAGCGGCGAGGCTGGAGGCTGGGGACTAGAGGCAAGGCGAGGCTGGAGGCTGGGGACTAGCGGCGAGGCTGGAGGCTGGGGACTAGCGGCGAGGCTGTAGGCTGGGGACTAGAGGTGAGGCTGAGGGCCAGAGGCGAGGATGGAGGCTGGGGACTAGAGGTGAGGCTGGAGGATGGGGACTAGAGGCGAGTCTGGGGGCCAGAGGCGAGGATGGAGGCTGGGGACTAGAGGCGAGGCTGGGGGCCAGAGGCGACGATGGAGGCTGGGGACTAGAGGCGAGGCTGGAGGCTGGAGGCTGGGGACTAGCGGCGAGGCTGGAGGCTGGAGGCTGGGGACCAGCGGCGAGTCTGGAGGCTGGAGGCTGGGGACTAGCGGCGAGGCTGGAGGCTGGAGCCTGGCGGCTGGGGACTAGCGTCGAAGCTGGAGGCTGGAGGCTGGGTACCAGCGGCGAGGCTGGAGGCCGGAGGCTGGGGACTAGCGGCGAGGCTGGAGGCTGGAGGCTGGGGACTGGCGGCGAGGCTGGAGGCTGGAGGCTGGGGACCAGCGGCGAGTCTGGAGGCTGGAGGCTGGGGACTAGCGGCGAGGCTGGAGGCTGGAGCCTGGCGGCTGGGGACTAGCGTCGAAGCTGGAGGCTGGAGGCTGGGTACTAGCGGCGAGGCTGGAGGCCGGAGGCTGGGGACTAGCGGCGAGGCTGGAGGCTGGAGGCTGGGGACTGGCGGCGAGGCTGGAGGCTAGAGGCTGGGGACGAGCGGCGAGGCTGGAGGCTGGAGGCTGGGGACTAGCTGCGAGGCTGGAGGCTGGAGGCTGGGGCGTGCGGTGAGGCTGGAGGCTGGGGACTAGTGGCGAGGCTGGTGATTAGAGGCTGGGGACAGAGGCGAAGATGAAGGCTGGGGACTAGAGGCGAGTCTGGAGGCTGGAGGCTGGGGGCTGAGGACTAGATGCGAGGCTGGACGCTGGGAACTAGAGGCGAAGCTGGAGGCTGGAGGCTGGGGACTAGCTGCGAGGCTGGAGGCTGGAGGCTGGGGACGAGCGGCGTGGCTGGAGGCTGGGGTCTAGCGGCGAGGCTGGAGGCTGGGGACTAGAGGCGAGGCTGGAGGCTGGGGACAAGAGGCGAGGCTGCAGGCTGGAGGCTGGGGACTAGAGGTGAGGCTGCAGGCTGGAGGCTGGGGACTAGAGGCGAGGATGGAGTCTGGGGACTAGAGGTGAGTCTGGAGGCTGGAGGCTGGAGGCTGGGGGCTGAGGACTGGAGGCGAGGCTGGAGGCTGGGAAACAGAGGCGAGGCTGGAGGCTGGAGGCTGGGGACCAGTGGCGAGGCTGGAGGCTGCAGGCTGGGGACTCGCAGAGAGGCTGGAGGCTGGGGACCAGCGGCGAGGCTGGAGGCTGGGGACCAGCGGCGAGGCTGGAGGCTGGGGACTAGCGGCGAGGCTGGAGGCTGGAGGCTGGGGACTAGAGGTGAGGCTGGAGGATGGGGACTAGAGGCGAGTCTGGGGGCCAGAGGCGAGGATGGAGGCTGGGGACTAGAGGCGAGGCTGGGGGCCAGAGGCGACGATGGAGGCTGGAGACTAGAGGCGAGGCTGGAGGCTGGAGGCTGGGGACTAGCGGCGAGGCTGGAGGCTGGAGGCTGGGGACCAGCGGCGAGTCTGGAGGCTGGAGGCTGGGGACTAGCGGCGAGGCTGGAGGCTGGAGCCTGGCGGCTGGGGACTAGCGTCGAAGCTGGAGGCTGGAGGCTGGGTACTAGCGGCGAGGCTGGAGGCCGGAGGCTGGGGACTAGCGGCGAGGCTGGAGGCTGGAGGCTGGGGACTGGCGGCGAGGCTGGAGGCTGGAGGCTGGGGACCAGCGGCGAGTCTGGAGGCTGGAGGCTGGGGACTAGCGGCGAGGCTGGAGGCTGGAGCCTGGAGCCTGGCGGCTGGGGACTAGCGTCGAAGCTGGAGGCTGGAGGCTGGGTACTAGCGGCGAGGCTGGAGGCCGGAGGCTGGGGACTAGCGGCGAGGCTGGAGGCTGGAGGCTGGGGACTGGCGGCGAGGCTGGAGGCTGGAGGCTGGGGACGAGCGGCGAGGCTGGAGGCTGGAGGCTGGGGACTAGCTGCGAGGCTGGAGGCTGGAGGCTGGGGCGTGCGGTGAGGCTGGAGGCTGGGGACTAGTGGCGAGGCTGGGGATTAGAGGCTGGGGACAGAGGCGAAGATGAAGGCTGGGGACTAGAGGCGAGTCTGGAGGCTGGAGGCTGGGGGCTGAGGACTAGATGCGAGGCTGGACGCCTGGAACTAGAGGCGAAGCTGGAGGCTGGAGGCTGGGGACTAGCTGCGAGGCTGGAGGCTGGAGGCTGGGGACGAGCGGCGTGGCTGGAGGCTGGGGTCTAGCGGCGAGGCTGGAGGCTGGGGACTAGAGGCGAGGCTGGAGGCTGGGGACAAGAGGCGAGGCTGCAGGCTGGAGGCTGGGGACTAGAGGTGAGGCTGCAGGCTGGAGGCTGGGGACTAGAGGCGAGGATGGAGTCTGGGGACTAGAGGTGAGTCTGGAGGCTGGAGGCTGGAGGCTGGGGGCTGAGGACTGGAGGCGAGGCTGGAGGCTGGGGACTAGATGCGAGGCTGGACGCTGGGAAACAGAGGCGAGGCTGGAGGCTGGAGGCTGGGGACCAGTGGCGAGGCTGGAGGCTGCAGGCTGGGGACTCGCAGAGAGGCTGGAGGCTGGGGACCAGCGGCGAGGCTGGAGGCTGGGGACCAGCGGCGAGGCTGGAGGCTGGGGACTAGCGGCGAGGCTGGAGGCTGGAGGCTGGGGACTAGCGGCGAGGCTGGAGGCTGGAGGCTGGGGACTAGCTGCGAGGCTGGAGGCTGGAGGCTGGGGCGAGCGGTGAGGCTGGAGGCTGGGGACTAGCGGCGATGCTGGAGGCTGGGGACTAGCGGCGAGGCTGGAGGCTGGAGGCTTGGGACTAGCGGCGAGGCTGGAGGCTGGAGGCTGGGGACTAGCGGTGAGGCTGGAGGCTGGGGACTAGCGGCGAGGCTGGAGGCTGGAGGCTGGGGACTAGCGGCGAGGCTGGAGGCTGGAGGCTGGGGACTAGCTGCGAGGCTGGAGGCTGGAGGCTGGGGCGAGCGGTGAGGCTGGAGGCTGGGGACTAGCGGCGATGCTGGAGGCTGGGGACTAGCGGCGAGGCTGGAGGCTGGAGGCTTGGGACTAGCGGCGAGGCTGGAGGCTGGAGGCTGGGGACTAGCGGTGAGGCTGGACGCTGGGAAACAGAGGCGAGGCTGGAGGCTGGAGGCTGGGGACCAGTGGCGAGGCTGGAGGCTGCAGGCTGGGGACTCGCAGAGAGGCTGGAGGCTGGGGACCAGCGGCGAGGCTGGAGGCTGGGGACCAGCGGCGAGGCTGGAGGCTGGGGACTAGCGGCGAGGCTGGAGGCTGGAGGCTGGGGACTAGCGGCGAGGCTGGAGGCTGGAGGCTGGGGACTAGCTGCGAGGCTGGAGGCTGGAGGCTGGGGCGAGCGGTGAGGCTGGAGGCTGGGGACTAGCGGCGATGCTGGAGGCTGGGGACTAGCGGCGAGGCTGGAGGCTGGAGGCTTGGGACTAGCGGCGAGGCTGGAGGCTGGAGGCTGGGGACTAGCGGTGAGGCTGGAGGCTGGGGACTAGCGGCGATGCTGGAGGCTGGGGACTAGCGGCGAGGCTGGAGGCTGGGCACTAGAGGCGAGGCTGGAGGCTGGGAAGCAGAGGCGAGGCTGGAGGCTAGAGGCTGGGGACTAGAGGCGAGGCTGGAGGCTGGGGACAAGAGGCGAGGCTGCAGGCTGGAGGCTGGGGACTAGAGGTGAGGCTGGAGGCTGGAGGCTGGGAACTAGCGGCGAGGCTGGAGGCTTGGAACCAGCGGCGAGGCTGGAGGCTGGGGACCAGCGGCGAGGCTGGAGGCTGGGGACCAGCGGCGAGGCTGGAGGCTGGGGACCAGCGGCGAGGCTGGAGGCTGGGGACTAGCGGCGAGTCTGGAGGCTGGAGGCTGGAGGCTGGGGGCTGAGGACTGGAGGCGAGGCTGGAGGCTGGGGACTAGATGCGAGGCTGGACGCTGGGAACTAGAGGCGAAGCTGGAGGCTGGAGGCTGGGGACTAGCTGCGAGGCTGGAGGCTGGGGCGTGCGGTGAGGCTGGAGGCTGGGGACCAGCGGCGAGGCTGGAGGCTGGGGACTAGCGGCGAGGCTGGAGGCTGGGGACCAGAGGCGAGGCTGGAGCCTGGGGACTAGAGGCGAGTCTGGAGGCTGGGGACTAGAGGCGAGGCTGGGGGCCAGAGGCGAGGTTGGAGGCTGGAGGCTGGGGACTAGCGGCGAGGCTGGAGGCTGGAGGCTGGGGACTAGCGTTCGAAGCTGGAGGCTGGAGGCTGGGAACTAGCGGCGAGGCTGGAGGCTTGGAACCAGCGGCGAGGCTGGAGGCTGGGGACCAGCGGCGAGGCTGGAGGCTGGGGACCAGCGGCGAGGCTGGAGGCTGGGGACCAGCGGCGAGGCTGGAGACTGGGGACCAGCGGCGAGGCTGGAGGCTGGGGACCAGCGGCGAGGCTGGAGGCTGGGGACTAGCGGCGAGGCTGGAGGCTGGAGGGTGGGGACTAGCGGCGAGGCTGGGGATTAGAGGCGAGGATGAAGGCTGGGGACGAGAGGCGAGTCTGGAGGCTGGAGGCTGGAGACTAGAGGCGAGACTGGAGGCTGGAGGCTGGAGGCTGGGGACTGGAGGCGAGGCCGGAGGCTGGGGACTAGATGCGAGGCTGGACGCTGGGGACTAGAGGCGAAGCTGGAGGCTGGAAACTAGAGGCGAGGCTGGAGGCTGGGAAACAGAGGCGAGGCTGGAGGCTGGAGGCTGGGGACCAGTGGCGAGGCTGGAGGCTGCAGGCTGGGGACTCGCAGAGAGGCTGGAGGCTGGGGACCAGCGGCGAGGCTGGAGGCTGGGGACCAGCGGCGAGGCTGGAGGCTGGGGACTAGCGGCGAGGCTGGAGGCTGGAGGCTGGGGACTAGCGGCGAGGCTGGAGGCTGGAGGCTGGGGACTAGCTGCGAGGCTGGTGGCTGGAGGCTGGGGCGAGCGGTGAGGCTGGAGGCTGGGGACTAGCGGCGATGCTGGAGGCTGGGGACTAGCGGCGAGGCTGGAGGCTGGAGGCTGGGGACTAGCGGCGAGGCTGGAGGCTGGAGGCTGGGGACTAGCGGTGAGGCTGGAGGCTGGGGACTAGCGGCGATGCTGGAGGCTGGGGACTAGCGGCGAGGCTGGAGGCTGGGCACTAGAGGCGAGGCTGGAGGCTGGGAAGCAGAGGCGAGGCTGGAGGCTGGAGGCTGGGGACTAGAGGCGAGGCTGGAGGCTGGGGACAAGAGGCGAGGCTGCAGGCTGGAGGCTGGGGACTAGAGGTGAGGATGGAGTCTGGGGTCTAGAGGCGAGTCTGGAGGCTGGAGGCTGGAGGCTGGGGGCTGAGGACTGGAGGCGAGGCTGGAGGCTGGGGACTAGATGCGAGGCTGGACGCTGGGAACTAGAGGCGAAGCTGGAGGCTGGAGGCTGGGGACTAGCTGCGAGGCTGGAGGCTGGGGCGTGCGGTGAGGCTGGAGGCTGGGGACCAGCGGCGAGGCTGGAGGCTGGGGACTAGCGGCGAGGCTGGAGGCTGGGGACCAGAGGCGAGGCTGGAGCCTGGGGACTAGAGGCGAGTCTGGAGGCTGGGGACTAGAGGCGAGGCTGGGGGCCAGAGGCGAGGTTGGAGGCTGGAGGCTGGGGACTAGCGGCGAGGCTGGAGGCTGGAGGCTGGGGACTAGCGTTCGAAGCTGGAGGCTGGAGGCTGGGAACTAGCGGCGAGGCTGGAGGCTTGGAACCAGCGGCGAGGCTGGAGGCTGGGGACCAGCGGCGAGGCTGGAGGCTGGGGACCAGCGGCGAGGCTGGAGGCTGGGGACCAGCGGCGAGGCTGGAGACTGGGGACCAGCGGCGAGGCTGGAGGCTGGGGACCAGCGGCGAGGCTGGAGGCTGGGGACTAGCGGCGAGGCTGGAGGCTGGAGGGTGGGGACTAGCGGCGAGGCTGGGGATTAGAGGCGAGGATGAAGGCTGGGGACGAGAGGCGAGTCTGGAGGCTGGAGGCTGGAGACTAGAGGCGAGACTGGAGGCTGGAGGCTGGAGGCTGGGGACTGGAGGCGAGGCCGGAGGCTGGGGACTAGATGCGAGGCTGGACGCTGGGGACTAGAGGCGAAGCTGGAGGCTGGAAACTAGAGGCGAGGCTGGAGGCTGGGAAACAGAGGCGAGGCTGGAGGCTGGAGGCTGGGGACCAGTGGCGAGGCTGGAGGCTGCAGGCTGGGGACTCGCAGAGAGGCTGGAGGCTGGGGACCAGCGGCGAGGCTGGAGGCTGGGGACCAGCGGCGAGGCTGGAGGCTGGGGACTAGCGGCGAGGCTGGAGGCTGGAGGCTGGGGACTAGCGGCGAGGCTGGAGGCTGGAGGCTGGGGACTAACTGCGAGGCTGGTGGCTGGAGGCTGGGGCGAGCGGCGAGGCAGGAGGCTGGGGACCAGCGGCGAGGCTGGAGGCTGGGGACTAGCGGCGAGGCTGGAGGCTGGAGGCTGGGGACTAGCGGCGAGGCTGGGGATTAGAGGCGAGGATGAAGGCTGGGGACGAGAGGCGAGTCTGGAGGCTGGAGGCTGGAGACTAGAGGCGAGACTGGAGGCTGGAGGCTGGAGGCTGGGGACTGGAGGCGAGGCCGGAGGCTGGGGACTAGATGCGAGGCTGGACGCTGGGGACTGGAGGTGAAGCTGGAGGCTGGAAACTAGAGGCGAGGCTGGAGGCTGGGAAACAGAGGCGAGGCTGGAGGCTGGAGGCTGGGGACCAGTGGCGAGGCTGGAGGCTGCAGGCTGGGGACTCGCAGAGAGGCTGGAGGCTGGGGACCAGCGGCGAGGCTGGAGGCTGGGGACCAGCGGCGAGGCTGGAGGCTGGGGACTAGCGGCGAGGCTGGAGGCTGGAGGCTGGGGACCAGAGGCGAGGCTGGAGGCTGGGGACCAGAGGCGAGGATGGAGGCTGGGGAATAGAGGCGAGTCTTGGGGCCAGAGGCGAGGATGGAGGCTGGGGACTAGAGGCGAGGCTGAGGGCCAGAGGCGAGTATGGAGGCTGGGGACTAGAGGCGAGGTTGGAGGCTGGAGGCTGGGAACTAGAGGCGAGGCTGGAGGCTGGGAAACAGAGGCGAGGCTGGAGGCCGGAGGCTGGGGACTAGTGACGAGGCTGGAGACCAGAGACTGGGAACTAGAGACGAGGCTGGGGACAGAGGCGAGGATGAAGGCTGGGGACTAGAGGCGAGTCTGGAGGCTGGAGGATGGAGACTAGAGGTGAGGCTGGAGGCTGGAGGTTGGGGACTGGAGGTGAGGCCGGTGGCTGGGGACTAGCGGCGAGGCAGGATGCTGGAGGCTAGGGACTAGCGGCGAGGCTGAAGGCTGGAGGCTGGAGGCTGGGGACCAGCTGCGAGGCTGGAGGCTGGAGGCTGGGGCGAGCGGTGAGGCTGGAGGCTGGGGACTAGCGGCGAGGCTGGAGGCTGGGGACTAGCGGTGAGGCTGGAGGCTGGGGACTAGCGGCGAGGCTGGAGGCTGGGGACTAGAGGCAAGGCGAGGCTGGAGGCTGGGGACTAGCGGCGAGGCTGGAGGCTGGGGACTAGCGGCGAGGCTGTAGGCTGGGGACTAGAGGTGAGGCTGAGGGCCAGAGGCGAGGATGGAGGCTGGGGACTAGAGGTGAGGCTGGAGGATGGGGACTAGAGGCGAGTCTGGGGGCCAGAGGCGAGGATGGAGGCTGGGGACTAGAGGCGAGGCTGGGGGCCAGAGGCGACGATGGAGGCTGGGGACTAGAGGCGAGGCTGGAGGCTGGAGGCTGGGGACTAGCGGCGAGGCTGGAGGCTGGAGGCTGGGGACCAGCGGCGAGTCTGGAGGCTGGAGGCTGGGGACGAGCGGCGAGGCTGGAGGCTGGAGCCTGGCGGCTGGGGACTAGCGTCGAAGCTGGAGGCTGGAGGCTGGGTACTAGCGGCGAGGCTGGAGGCCGGAGGCTGGGGACTAGCGGCGAGGCTGGAGGCTGGAGGCTGGGGACTGGCGGCGAGGCTGGAGGCTGGAGGCTGGGGACCAGCGGCGAGGCTGGAGGCTGGAGGCTGGGGACTAGCTGCGAGGCTGGAGGCTGGAGGCTGGGGCGTGCGGTGAGGCTGGAGGCTGGGGACTAGTGGCGAGGCTGGGGATTAGAGGCTGGGGACAGAGGCGAAGATGAAGGCTGGGGACTAGAGGCGAGTCTGGAGGCTGGAGGCTGGGGGCTGAGGACTAGATGCGAGGCTGGACGCTGGGAACTAGAGGCGAAGCTGGAGGCTGGAGGCTGGGGACTAGCTGCGAGGCTGGAGGCTGGAGGCTGGGGACGAGCGGCGTGGCTGGAGGCTGGGGTCTAGCGGCGAGGCTGGAGGCTGGGGACTAGAGGCGAGGCTGGAGGCTGGGGACTAGAGGCGAGGCTGGAGGCTGGGGACAAGAGGCGAGGCTGCAGGCTGGAGGCTGGGGACTAGAGGTGAGGCTGCAGGCTGGAGGCTGGGGACTAGAGGCGAGGATGGAGTCTGGGGACTAGAGGTGAGTCTGGAGGCTGGAGGCTGGAGGCTGGGGGCTGAGGACTGGAGGCTGGAGGCTGGAGGCTGGGTGCTGAGGACTGGAGGCGAGGCTGGAGGCTGGGGACTAGATGCGAGGCTGGACGCTGAGAAACAGAGGCGAGGCTGGAGGCTGGAGGCTGGGGACCAGTGGCGAGGCTGGAGGCTGCAGGCTGGGGACTCGCAGAGAGGCTGGAGGCTGGGGACCAGCGGCGAGGCTGGAGGCTGGGGACCAGCGGCGAGGCTGGAGGCTGGGGACTAGCGGCGAGGCTGGAGGCTGGAGGCTGGGGACTAGCGGCGAGGCTGGAGGCTGGAGGCTGGGGACTAGCTGCGAGGCTGGAGGCTGGAGGCTGGGGCGAGCGGTGAGGCTGGAGGCTGGGGACTAGCGGCGATGCTGGAGGCTGGGGACTAGCGGCGAGGCTGGAGGCTGGAGGCTTGGGACTAGCGGCGAGGCTGGAGGCTGGAGGCTGGGGACTAGCGGTGAGGCTGGAGGCTGGGGACTAGCGGCGATGCTGGAGGCTGGGGACTAGCGGCGAGGCTGGAGGCTGGGCACTAGAGGCGAGGCTGGAGGCTGGGAAGCAGAGGCGAGGATGGAGGCTAGAGGCTGGGGACTAGAGGCGAGGCTGGAGGCTGGGGACAAGAGGCGAGGCTGCAGGCTGGAGGCTGGGGACTAGAGGTGAGGCTGGAGGCTGGAGGCTGGGAACTAGCGGCGAGGCTGGAGGCTTGGAACCAGCGGCGAGGCTGGAGGCTGGGGACCAGCGGCGAGGCTGGAGGCTGGGGACCAGCGGCGAGGCTGGACGCTGGGAACTAGAGGCGAAGCTGGAGGCTGGAGGCTGGGGACTAGCTGCGAAGCTGGAGGCTGGGGCGTGCGGTGAGGCTGGAGGCTGGGGACCAGTGGCGAGGCTGGAGGCTGGGGACCAGCGGCGAGGCTGGAGGCTGGGGACCAGCGGCGAGGCTGGAGACTGGGGACCAGCGGCGAGGCTGGAGGCTGGGGACCAGCGGCGAGGCTGGAGGCTGGGGACCAGCGGCGAGGCTGGAGGCTGGGGACCAGCGGCGAGGCTGGAGGCTGGGGGACCAGCGGCGAGGCTGGAGACTGGGGACCAGCGGCGAGGCTGGAGGCTGGGGACTAGCGGCGAGGCTGGAGGCTGGGGACTAGCGGCGAGGCTGTAGGCTGGGGACTAGAGGTGAGGCTGAGGGCCAGAGGCGAGGATGGAGGCTGGGGACTAGAGGTGAGGCTGGAGGATGGGGACTAGAGGCGAGTCTGGGGGCCAGAGGCGAGGATGGAGGCTGGGGACTAGAGGCGAGGCTGGGGGCCAGAGGCGACGATGGAGGCTGGGGACTAGAGGCGAGGCTGGAGGCTGGAGGCTGGGGACTAGCGGCGAGGCTGGAGGCTGGAGGCTGGGGACTAGCTGCGAAGCTGGAGGCTGGGGCGTGCGGTGAGGCTGGAGGCTGGGGACCAGCGGCGAGGCTGGAGGCTGGGGACCAGCGGCGAGGCTGGAGGCTGGGGACCAGCGGCGAGGCTGGAGACTGGGGACCAGCGGCGAGGCTGGAGGCTGGGGACCAGCGGCGAGGCTGGAGGCTGGGGACCAGCGGCGAGGCTGGAGGCTGGGGACCAGCGGCGAGGCTGGAGGCTGGGGACCAGCGGCGAGGCTGGAGACTGGGGACCAGCGGCGAGGCTGGAGGCTGGGGACTAGCGGCGAGGCTGGAGGCTGGGGACTAGCGGCGAGGCTGTAGGCTGGGGACTAGAGGTGAGGCTGAGGGCCAGAGGCGAGGATGGAGGCTGGGGACTAGAGGTGAGGCTGGAGGATGGGGACTAGAGGCGAGTCTGGGGGCCAGAGGCGAGGATGGAGGCTGGGGACTAGAGGCGAGGCTGGGGGCCAGAGGCGACGATGGAGGCTGGGGACTAGAGGCGAGGCTGGAGGCTGGAGGCTGGGGACTAGCGGCGAGGCTGGAGGCTGGAGCCTGGCGGCTGGGGACTAGCGTCGAAGCTGGAGGCTGGAGGCTGGGTACTAGCGGCGAGGCTGGAGGCCGGAGGCTGGGGACTAGCGGCGAGGCTGGAGGCTGGAGGCTGGGGACTGGCGGCGAGGCTGGAGGCTGGAGGCTGGGGACGAGCGGCGAGGCTGGAGGCTGGAGGCTGGGGACTAGCTGCGAGGCTGGAGGCTGGAGGCTGGGGCGTGCGGTGAGGCTGGAGGCTGGGGACTAGTGGCGAGGCTGGGGATTAGAGGCTGGGGACAGAGGCGAAGATGAAGGCTGGGGACTAGAGGCGAGTCTGGAGGCTGGAGGCTGGGGGCTGAGGACTAGATGCGAGGCTGGACGCTGGGAACTAGAGGCGAAGCTGGAGGCTGGAGGCTGGGGACTAGCTGCGAGGCTGGAGGCTGGAGGCTGGCGACGAGCGGCGTGGCTGGAGGCTGGGGTCTAGCGGCGAGGCTGGAGGCTGGGGACTAGAGGCGAGGCTGGAGGCTGGGGACTAGAGGCGAGGCTGGAGGCTGGGGACAAGAGGCGAGGCTGCAGGCTGGAGGCTGGGGACTAGAGGTGAGGCTGCAGGCTGGAGGCTGGGGACTAGAGGCGAGGATGGAGTCTGGGGACTAGAGGTGAGTCTGGAGGCTGGAGGCTGGAGGCTGGGGGCTGAGGACTGGAGGCTGGAGGCTGGAGGCTGGGGGCTGAGGACTGGAGGCGAGGCTGGAAGCTGGGGACTAGATGCGAGGCTGGACGCTGAGAAACAGAGGCGAGGCTGGAGGCTGGAGGCTGGGGACCAGTGGCGAGGCTGGAGGCTGCAGGCTGGGGACTCGCAGAGAGGCTGGAGGCTGGGGACCAGCGGCGAGGCTGGAGGCTGGGGACCAGCGGCGAGGCTGGAGGCTGGGGACTAGCGGCGAGGCTGGAGGCTGGAGGCTGGGGACTAGCGGCGAGGCTGGAGGCTGGAGGCTGGGGACTAGCTGCGAGGCTGGAGGCTGGAGGCTGGGGCTAGCGGTGAGGCTGGAGGCTGGGGACTAGCGGCGATGCTGGAGGCTGGGGACTAGCGGCGAGGCTGGAGGCTGGAGGCTTGGGACTAGCGGCGAGGCTGGAGGCTGGAGGCTGGGGACTAGCGGTGAGGCTGGAGGCTGGGGACTAGCGGCGATGCTGGAGGCTGGGGACTAGCGGCGAGGCTGGAGGCTGGGCACTAGAGGCGAGGCTGGATGCTGGGAAGCAGAGGCGAGGCTGGAGGCTAGAGGCTGGGGACTAGAGGCGAGGCTGGAGGCTGGGGACAAGAGGCGAGGCTGCAGGCTGGAGGCTGGGGACTAGAGGTGAAACTGGAGGCTGGAGGCTGGGAACTAGCGGCGAGGCTGGAGGCTTGGAACCAGCGGCGAGGCTGGAGGCTGGGGACCAGCGGCGAGGCTGGAGGCTGGGGACCAGCGGCGAGGCTGGAGGCTGGGGACCAGCGGCGAGGCTGGAGGCTGGGGACTAGCGGCGAGGCTGGAGGCTGGAGGCTGGAGGCTGGGGGCTGAGGACTGGAGGCGAGGCTGGAGGCTGGAGGCTGGGGACTAGAGGCGAGGCTGGAGTCTGGGGACTAGAGGCGAGGTTGGAGTCTGGGGACTAGAGGCGAGGCTGGGGGCCAGAGTCGAGGTTGGGGACTAGAGGCTGGGGGCCAGAGGCGAGGATGGAGGCTGGAGGCTGGAGGCTGGGGACTAGAGCGAGGCTGGAGGCTGGAGAGTAGCAGCGAGGCTGGAGGCTGCACGCTGGGGACTAGCGGCGAGGCTGGAGGCTGGGGACTAGTAGCGAGGCTGGAGGCTGGAGGCTGGGGACTAGAGGCGAGGATGGAAGCTGGAGGCGAGGCTGGAGGCTGGAGACTGGGGACTGGAGGCGAGGCTGGAGGCTGGAGACTGGGGACTGGAGGCGAGGCTGGAGGCAGGAGGCTGAGGACTAGCGGCGAGGCTGGAGGCTGGGGACCAGAGGCGAGGCTGGAGGCTGGGGACCAGAGGCGAGGCTGGAGGCTGGGGACCAGAGGCGAGGCTGGAGGCTGGGGACTAGAGGCGAGTCTGGGGGCCAGAGGCGAGGATGGAGGCTGGGGACTAGAGGCGAGGCTGAGGGCCAGAGGCGTGGATGGAGGCTGGGGACTAGAGGCGAGGTTGGAGGCTGGAGGCTGGGGACTAGCGGCGAGGCTGGAGGCTGGGGACTAGCGGCGAGGCTGGAGGCTGGGGACCAGAGGCGAGGCTGGAGGCTGGGGACCAGAGGCGAGGATGGAGGCTGGGGAATAGAGGCGAGGCTGGGGGCCAGAGTCGAGGTTGGGGACTAGAGGCTGGGGGCCAGAGGCGAGGATGGAGGCTGGAGGCTGGAGGCTGGGGACTAGAGCGAGGCTGGAGGCTGGAGAGTAGCAGCGAGGCTGGAGGCTGCACGCTGGGGACTAGCGGCGAGGCTGGAGGCTGGGGACTAGTGGCGAGGCTGGAGGCTGGAGGCTGGGGACTAGAGGCGAGGATGGAAGCTGGAGGCGAGGCTGGAGGCTGGAGACTGGGGACTGGAGGCGAGGCTGGAGGCTGGAGGCTGGGGACTAGCGGCGAGGCTGGAGGCTGGGGACTAGAGGCGAGGCTGGAGGCTGGGGACCAGAGGCGAGGCTGGAGGCTGGGGACCAGAGGCGAGGCTGGAGGCTGGGGACTAGGCTGGGGACTAGAGGCGAGTCTGGGGGCCAGAGGCGAGGATGGAGGCTGGGGACTAGAGGCGAGGCTGAGGGCCAGAGGCGAGGATGGAGGCTGGGGACTAGAGGCGAGGTTGGAGGCTGGAGGCTGGGACTAGCGGCGAGCTGGAGGCTGGGGACTAGCGGCGAGGCTGGAGGCTGGGGACCAGAGGCGAGGCTGGAGGCTGGGGACCAGAGGCGAGGATTGAGGCTGGGGAATAGAGGCGAGTCTTGGGGCCAGAGGCGAGGATGGAGGCTGGGGACTAGAGGCGAGGCTGAGGGCCAGAGGCGAGTATGGAGGCTGGGGACTAGAGGCGAGGTTGGAGGCTGGAGGCTGGGGACTAGCGGCGAGGCTGGAGGCTGGGGACTAGAGGTGAAGCTGGAGGCTGTGAACTAGAGGCGAGGCTGGAGGCTGGGAAACAGAGGCGAGGCTGGAGGCCGGAGGCTGGGGACTAGTGGCGAGGCTGGAGACCAGAGACTGGGAACTAGAGACGAGGCTGGGGACAGAGGCGAGGATGAAGGCTGGGACTAGAGGCGAGTCTGGAGGCTGGAGGATGGAGACTAGAGGTGAGGCTGGAGGCTGGAGGTTGGGGACTGGAGGTGAGGCCGGTGGCTGGGGACTAGCGGCGAGGCTGGATGCTGGAGGCTAGGGACTAGCGGCGAGGCTGAAGGCTGGAGGCTGGAGGCTGGGGAGCAGCTGCGAGGCTGGAGGCTGGAGGCTGGGGCGAGCGGTGAGGCTGGAAGCTGGGGACTAGCGGCGAGGCTGGAGGCTGGGGACTAGCGGTGAGGCTGGAGGCTGGGGACTAGCGGCGAGGCTGGAGGCTGGGGACTAGAGGCAAGGCGAGGCTGGAGGCTGGGGACTAGCGGCGAGGCTGGAGGCTGGGGACTAGCGGCGAGGCTGTAGGCTGGGGACTAGAGGTGAGGCTGAGGGCCAGAGGCGAGGATGGAGG
>NW_027277699.1:0-25487 GCF_030028105.1 Mobula birostris
TATGAGAGGTGCGCGAAAACACAACGATATAAGGGAAGGTATCAGAGGTGCGTGAAAGCACAGCGATGCAGGGGAATCTATGGGAGGTGTGCGAAAACACAGCGATATAGTGGATGGTGTGACAGGCACGCAAAAACACAGCGATATATGGGAAGCTATGAAGGTGAGTTAAAACACGGCGAAATAGGGGAAGTTATGAGAGGTATGCAAAAAACACAGTTATATAGTGGAAGGTATGAGAGGTGCACAAAATCACAGTGATATATGGGAAGGTATGGGAGATGCACGAAAACAGCGATTTAGGGGAAGGAATGAGAGGTGCGCGAAAACACAGTGATATAGGGGAAGGTATGAGAGGTGCGCGAAAACACAGGGATATAGGGGAAGGTATGAGAGGTGCGTGAAAACACAGTGATATATGGGAAATTATGGGAGGTGCGCGAAAGCACGGCGATTTGGGGGAATCTATAAGAGACGCCGAAAACTCGGCGAAAAATGGGAAGCTATGGGAGGTCCGTGAAAACAAGACGATATAGCAGAGGTGATGAGAGGTGCACCAGAGCACAGCGACATAGGGGAAGCTGTGGGAGGTGTGCGAAAACACAGCGATATAGGGGAATGAATGGGAGGTGCGTTAAAACACTGCGATATAGGGGAAGGTATGAGAGGTGCACGAAAACACAGTGATATAGGGGAAGCTATGGGAGGTGCGCGAAAACACGGCGATATACATGAAGGTATGAGAGGTGCGCGAAAACACATCGATATCGGGGAAGCTACGAGTGATGCTCGAAAACATAGCAATATAGTGGAAGGTATGAGAGGTGCGCGAAAACACAACGAAATATAGGAAGCTATGGAAGGTGCACGAAAACAGCGAGAAAGGAGAAGGTGTAAGAGGTGCGGCTAGAAAAAAGAGCGACGTAGGGGAAGCTATGCGACGTGCGCCAGAACGCGGCGATATAGGGGAATCTAAGAGAGGTGCGCAAAAACACAGCGATTTGGGGAATCTGTGAGAGGTGCGCGAAAACATCGCAAAATATGGGAAACTATGACTGTTGCGCGTAAACACCGCGATATAGGGGAATGTATGAGAGGTGCATGAAAACACAGCGATATAGGGGAAGCTATGGAGGTGCGTTAAATCATAGCGAAATAGGGGAAGTTATGAGAGTTGCGCAAAAACACAGCGATGTAGGGAAGTTATGAGCGGTGCGTGAAAACACAGCAATATAGGGGAAGTTATGGGAGGTGCACAAAAGCACGGCGATTTGGGGGAATCTATAAGAGGCGCCGAAAACTCGGCAAAAATTGGGAAACTATAGGAGGTCCGTGAAAACAAGGCGATATAGCGGAAGTGATGAGAGGTGCACCAGAGCACAGCGACATAGGGGAAGCTGTGGGAGGTGCGCGAAAACACAGTGATATAGGGGAATGAATGGGAGTTGCGTTAAAACACTGCGATATAGGGGAAGGTATGAGCGGTGAGCGACAACACAACGATACAGGGGAAGTAATGGGAGGTGCGCAAAAGCACGACGATTTGGGGGAATCTAGCAGAGGCACCGAAAACTCGGCGAGAAATGGAAAGCTATGGGAGGTCCGTGAAAACACTGCGATATAGGGGAAGGTATGAGAGATGCGCAAAAACACAGTGATATAGAGGAAGGTATGAGAGGTGCGCGAAAACACAGTGAAATATGGGAAGCTATGGGAGGTGCACGAAAACACAGCGAGGAAGGAGAACGTGTGAGAGGTGTCAGAAACACAGCAATATAGGAGAAGCTATGAGAGTTTCGTGATAACACAGCGATGTAGGCGAAGCTATGCAAGGTGTGCCCTAGAACACGGCGATATCGGAGAAGAAATTAGATGTGCGCGAAAACACAATGATATAGGGGAAGCTATGGGAGGTGCGTGAAAACACGATGATATAGGAGAAAATCTGAGAGGTGTGAGAAAACACAGCAATATAGGGTTAGCTGTGGGACGTGCGTGAAAACACGGCCAAAATAGGAGAAGTTATGAGAGGTGCGTGAAAAAGAGCGACGTAGGGGAAGCTATGCGAGGTGCGCCAGAACGCGGTGATATAGGGGAAGCTAAGAGAGGTGCGCGAAAACACAGCGATATAGCGGAATGTATGAGTGGTGCGCGAAAACATCGATATAGGGGAGCTACGAGAGGCGCGTGAAAAAACATCGATATAGTGGAAGGTATGAGAGGTGCGTGAAAACACGTCGATATAGCGGAAGGTATGTGAGATGAGCGAGAACTCAGCTAAAAAGGGGAAGGTATGAAAGGTGTGTGAGAACATGGCGATATAGGCAAAGCTATGAGAGGTGGTCAAAAACACAGCGATATAAGGAAACTAGGAGAGGTGCGCAAAAATACAGCGATATAGTGGAATGTATGAGAGGTGCGCGAAAACACAGCGATCTATGGGAAGCTATGGGAGTTGCACGTAAACACAGCCAGAAAGGGGAAGATATGAGTGGTGTGAGGAAACACAGCAATATAGGTGGAGCTATGAGAGGTGCGTGAAAGCACGGCAATATATGGAGAAGTATGAGAGGTGTGCATAAACATAGTGGTGGAAGTGAATCTATGAGAGGTGAGCAAAAACAAGGTAAAAAATGGGAAGCTATGGGAGGTCCGTGAAAACAAGGCGATATAGGGGAAGTGATGAGAGGTGCACGAGAGCACAGCAACATAGGGGAAGCAATGGGAGGTGCGCAAAAACACAGCGATATAGGGGAATGAATGGGAGTTGCGTTTAAACACTGCGATATAGGGGAAGGTATGAGAGGTGCATGAAAACACAGCGATTTGGGGCAATCTATAAGAGGCGCCGAAAACTTGGCGTAAAATAGAAAAGTATGTGAGGTCCGTGAAAACAGGGCGATATAGCGGAAGTGATGAGAGGTGCACCAGAGCACAGTGACATAGGGGAAGCTGTGGGAGGTGCACGAAAACACAGCGATATAGTTGAATGTATGGGAGGTGTGTTAAAACACATCGATATAGGGGAAGCTACGAGAGGTGTGTGAAAACACAGCGATATAGTGGAAGGTATGAGAGGTGCACGAAAACACAGCGAGAAAGGAGAAGGTGTGAGAGGTGTCAGAAAGACAGCAATATAGGAGAAGGTATGAGAGTTTCATGATAACACAGCGATGTAGGCGAAGCTATGCGAGGTGTGCCCTAGAACACGGCGATATACATGAAGGTATGAGAGGTGCGTGAAAACACGTCGGTATAGGGGAAGATATGAGAGATGAGCGAAAACTCAGCAAAAAAGGGGAAGGTATGAGAGGTGCATGAGAACATGGCGATATAGGCAAAGCTATGAGAGGTGAGCAAAAACACAGCCATATAGGGGAAGACATGAGAGGTACCCGAAAACACAGCGATATATGGGAAGCTATGGGAGTTGCACGAAAACAGAGCGAGAAAGGGGAAGGCATGAGTGGTGTGAGGTAACACAGCAATATAGGGGGAGCTATGGGTGGTGCGTGAAAAAACGGCGATATATGGAGAAGGTATGAGAGGTGTGCGAAAACATAGTGGTGGAGGTGAAGCTATGCGAGGTGCAGGAAAACACGGTGATATAGGGGAAGCTATGAGAGGCGCGCAAAAACACAGCGATTTGGGGGAAGCTATGAGAGGTGCACGAAAACATTGCAATATATGGAAAGCTATGAGAGGTGCACGAGAACATAGCGATATAGTGGAATGTATGAGAGGTGCGTGAAAACACAGCGATATATGGGAAGCTATGGGAGGTGCGCGAAAACACGGTGATGTACATGAAGGTATGAGAGGTGCGTGAAAACACGTCAGTATAGGGGAAGGTATGAGAGATGAGCGAAAACTCAGCTAAAAAGGGGAACGTGTGAGATGTGCATGAGAACATGGCGATATAGGCAAAGCTATGAGAGGTGAACAAAAACACAGCGATATAGGGGAAGACATGAGAGGTGCCCGAAAACACAACGATATAGGGGAAGCTATGAAAGGTGTGCGAGAACACAGCGGTATATGGGAAGCTATGGAGGTGAGCTAAAACACGGCGAAATAGTGGAAGGTATGAGAGGTACGCGAAAACAGCGATATATAGGAAGCTATGGGAGGTGCACGAAAACACGGCGATGTACATGAAGGTATGAGAGGTGCATGAAAACACGTCGATATAGGGGAAGGTATGAGAGATGAGCGAAAACTCAGCTAAAAAGGGGAAAGTATGAGAGGTGCGTGAGAACATGGCGATATAGGCAAAGCTATGAGAGGTGAACAAAAACACAGCGATATAGGGGAAGTAATGAGAGATGCCCGAAAACACAACGATATAGGGGAAGCTACGAAAGGTGCGCGAGAACACAGCGATACAGTGGAAGGTATGAGAGGTGCGCAAAAACACAGTGATATATGGGAAGCTATGGGAGGTGCACGAAAACAGAGCGAGAAAGGGGAAGGCATGAGTAGTGTGAGAAAACACAGCAATATAGGGGGAGCAATGGGAGGTGCGTGAAAACACGGTGATAAAAGAGAAGCTATGGGTGGTGCATGAAAAAACGGCGATATATGGAGAAGGTATGAGAGGTGTGCGAAAACATAGTGGTGGAGGTGAAGCTATGCGAGGTGCAGGAAAACACGGTGATATAGGGGAAGCTATGAGAGGCGAACGAAAACACAGCGATTTGGGGGACGGCATGAGAGGTGCGTGAAAACACAGTGATACAGGGGAAGGTATGAGAGGTGCGCAAAAACACAACAGTATAGGGGAAGGGATGAGAGGTGTGTGAAAACACAGCGATATAGTGGAAGGTATGAGAGGTACGCGAAAACACAGCGATATATGGGAAGCTATGCAAGGTGCGCCAGAACGCGGTGATATAGGGGAAGCTAAGAGAGGTGCGCGAAAACACAGCGATATAGGGGAATGTATGAGTGGTGCGCGAAAACATCGATATAGGGGAGCTACGAGAGGCGCGTGAAAAAACATCGATATAGTGGAAGATATGAGAGGTGCGTGAAAACACGTCGATATAGGGGAAGGTATGTGAGATGAGCGACAACTCAGCTAAAAAGGGGAAGGTATGAAAGGTGCGTGAGACCATGGCAATATAGGCAAAGCTATGAGAGGTGTTCAAAAACACAGCAATATAAGGTAACTAGGAGAGGTGCGCAAAAATACAGCGATATAGTGGAAGGTATGAGAGGTGCGCTAAAACACAGCGATATATGGGAAGCTATGGGAGTTGCACGTAAACACAGCCAGAAAGGGGAAGATATGAGTGGTGTGAGGAAACACAGCAATATAGGTGGAGCCATGGGAGGTGCGTGAAAGCACGGCAATATATGGAGAAGTATGAGAGGTGTGCAAAAGCATAGTGGTGGAAGTGAATCTATGAGAGGTGCGCAAAAACAAGGCGAAAAATGGGAAGCTATGGGAGGTCCGTGAAAACAAGGCGATATAGGGGAAGTGATGAGAGGTGCACGAGAGCACAGCAACATAAGGGAAGCTATGGGAGGTGCGCGAAAAAGCAGCGATATAGGGAAATGAATGGGAGGTGCATTAAAGCACGGCGATAAGGGGAAGGTATGAGAGGTGCGCGAAAACACAGCGATATAGTGGAAGGTATGAGAGGTGCGTGAAAACACAGCGATATATGGGAAGCTATGGGAGGTGCGCGAAAATACGGCGATGTACATGAAGGTATGAGAGGTGCGTGAAAACATGTTGGTATAGGGGAAGGTATGAGAGATGAGCGAAAACTCAGCTAAAAAAGGGGAAGGTATGAGAGGTGCGTGAGAACATGGCGATATAGGCAAATCTATGAGAGGTGAGCAAAAACACAGCGATATAGGGGAAGACATGAGAGGTGCCCGAAAACACAACGAAATAGGGGAAGCTACGAAAGGTGCGCGAGAACACAGCGGTATATGGGAAGCTATGGAGGTGAGCTAAAACACGGCGAAATAGTGGAAGGTATGAGAGGTACGCGAAAACAGCGATATATAGGAAGCTATGGGAGGTGCACGAAAACACGGCGATGTACATGAAGGTATGAGAGGTGCATGAAAACACGTCGATATAGGGGAAGGTATGAGAGATGAGCGAAAACTCAGCTAAAAAGGGGAAAGTATGAGAGGTGCGTGAGAACATGGCGATATAGGCAAAGCTATGAGAGGTGAACAAAAACACAGCGATATAGGGGAAGTAATGAGAGATGCCCGAAAACACAACGATATAGGGGAAGCTACGAAAGGTGCGCGAGAACACAGCGATACAGTGGAAGGTATGAGAGGTGCGCAAAAACACAGTGATATATGGGAAGCTATGGGAGGTGCACGAAAACAGAGCGAGAAAGGGGAAGGCATGAGTAGTGTGAGAAAACACAGCAATATAGGGGGAGCAATGGGAGGTGCGTGAAAACACGGTGATAAAAGAGAAGCTATGGGTGGTGCATGAAAAAACGGCGATATATGGAGAAGGTATGAGAGGTGTGCGAAAACATAGTGGTGGAGGTGAAGCTATGCGAGGTGCAGGAAAACACGGTGATATAGGGGAAGCTATGAGAGGCGAACGAAAACACAGCGATTTGGGGGACGGCATGAGAGGTGCGTGAAAACACAGTGATACAGGGGAAGGTATGAGAGGTGCGCAAAAACACAACGGTATAGGGGAAGGGATGAGAGGTGCGTGAAAACACAGCGATATAGCAGAAGCTATGGGAGGTGCGTGAAAACACAGCAAAATAGTTGAATATATGGGAGGTGCGTTAAAACACATCGATATAGGGGAAGCTACGAGAGGTGTGTGAAAACACAGCGATATAGTGGAAGGTATGAGAGGTACGCGAAAACACAGCGATATATGGGAAGCTATGCAAGGTGCGCCAGAACGCGGTGATATAGGGGAAGCTAAGAGAGGTGCGCGAAAACACAGCGATATAGGGGAATGTATGAGTGGTGCGCGAAAACATCGATATAGGGGAGCTACGAGAGGCGCGTGAAAAAACATCGATATAGTGGAAGATATGAGAGGTGCGTGAAAACACGTCGATATAGGGGAAGGTATGTGAGATGAGCGACAACTCAGCTAAAAAGGGGAAGGTATGAAAGGTGCGTGAGACCATGGCAATATAGGCAAAGCTATGAGAGGTGTTCAAAAACACAGCGATATAAGGTAACTAGGAGAGGTGCGCAAAAATACAGCGATATAGTGGAAGGTATGAGAGGTGCGCTAAAACACAGCGATATATGGGAAGCTATGGGAGTTGCACGTAAACACAGCCAGAAAGGGGAAGATATGAGTGGTGTGAGGAAACACAGCAATATAGGTGGAGCCATGGGAGGTGCGTGAAAGCACGGCAATATATGGAGAAGTATGAGAGGTGTGCAAAAGCATAGTGGTGGAAGTGAATCTATGAGAGGTGCGCAAAAACAAGGCGAAAAATGGGAAGCTATGGGAGGTCCGTGAAAACAAGGCGATATAGGGGAAGTGATGAGAGGTGCACGAGAGCACAGCAACATAAGGGAAGCTATGGGAGGTGCGCGAAAAAGCAGCGATATAGGGAAATGAATGGGAGGTGCATTAAAGCACGGCGATAAGGGGAAGGTATGAGAGGTGCGCGAAAACACAGCGATATAGTGGAAGGTATGAGAGGTGCGTGAAAACACAGCGATATATGGGAAGCTATGGGAGGTGCGCGAAAATACGGCGATGTACATGAAGGTATGAGAGGTGCGTGAAAACATGTTGGTATAGGGGAAGGTATGAGAGATGAGCGAAAACTCAGCTAAAAAAGGGGAAGGTATGAGAGGTGCGTGAGAACATGGCGATATAGGCAAATCTATGAGAGGTGAGCAAAAACACAGCGATATAGGGGAAGACATGAGAGGTGCCCGAAAACACAACGAAATAGGGGAAGCTACGAAAGGTGCGCGGGAACACGGCGATATAATGGAAGGTATGAGAGGTGCTCAAAAACACAGCGATATATGGGAAGCTATGGGAGGTGCACGAAAACAGAGCGAGAAAGGGGAAGGCCTGAGTGGTGTGAGAAAACACAGCAATATAGGGGGAGCTATGGGAGGTGCATGAAAAACGGCGATATATGGAGAAGGTATGAGAGGTGTGCGAAAACATAGTGGTGGAGGTGAAGCTATGCGAGGTGCAGGAAAAAACGGTGATATAGGGGAAGCTATGAGAGGCGCGCGAAAACACAGCGAATTGGGGGACGGCATGAGAGGTGCGTGAAAACACAGTGATACAGGGGAAGGTATGAGAGGTGCGCAAAAACACAACGGTATAGGGGAAGGGATCAGAGGTGCGTGAAAACACAGCGATATAGCAGAAGCTATGGGAGGTGCGCGAAAACACAGCGAAATAGTTGAATATATGGGAGGTGCGTTAAAACACATCGATATAGGGGAAGCTACGAGAGGTGTGTGAAAACACAGCAATATAGTGGAAGGTATGGGAGGTACACGAAAACACAGCGATATATAGGAAGCTATGGGAGGTGCACGAAAATAGAGCGAGAAAGGAGCAGGTATGAGAGGTGTGAGAGAACACAGCAATATAGGGGAAGCTATGGGAGGTGCGTGAAAGTACGGCGATATAGCAGAAGTTATGAGAGGTGCGCGAAAACGCAGCGATGTAAGGGAAGCGATGCGAGGTGCGCCAGAACATGGCGATGTAGGGGAAGGTATGAGAGGTGCGCAAAAACACAACGATATAAGGGAAGGTATCAGAGGTCCGTGAAAGCACAGCGATACAGGGGAATCTATGGGAGGTGTGCGAAAACACAGTGATATAGTGGATGGTGTGATAGGCACGCGAAAACACAGTGATATATGGGAAGCTATGGAGGTGAGCTAAAACACGGCGAAATAGGGGAAGGTATGAGAGGTGTGTAAAAAACACAGTGATATAGTGGAAGGTATGAGAAATGCACGAAAACAGGGCGATATAGCGGAAGGTATGAGAGGTGTGAGAAAACAGAGCGATATAGGGGACGGTATGGGAGGTGCGTGAAAACACGGCGAAATAGGAGAAGGTCTGAGAGGTGCGAGAAAACAGAGCGACGTAGGGGAAGCTATGCGAGGTGTGCCAGAACGCAGCGATATAGGGAAAACTAAGAGAGGTGCACAAAACACAGCGATTTGTGGAAATCTATGAGAGGCGCGCGAAAACACAGCGATATAGTTGAATGTATGGGAGGTGTGTTAAACCACTTCAATATAGGGGAAGGTATGAGAGATGCGCGAAAACAGAGCGATATAGTGGAAGGTATGAGAGGTACGCGGAAACACAGCGATATATGGGAAGCTATGGGAGGTGCACGAAAACAGAGCGAGAAAGGGGCAGGTATGAGAGGTGTGAGAGAACACAGCAATATAGGGGAAGCTAAGGGAGGTGCGTGAAAACACGACGATATAGGAGAAGGTATGAGCAGTGCGTGAAAACACAGCGATGTAAAGGAAGCTATGCGAGTTGCGCCAGAACACGGCGATATAGGGGAAGTTATGAGAGGTGCGCAAAAACAAGGCGATAAATGGGAAGCTCTGGGAGGTGCATGACAACACGGCGATACAGGGGAAGGTATGAGAGGTGCGCGAAAACACAACGATATAAGGGAAGGTATCAGAGGTGCGTGAAAGCACAGCGATACAGGGGAATCTATGGGAGGTGTGCGAAAACACAGCGATATAGTGGATGGTGTGACAGGCACGCAAAAACACAGCGATATATGGGAAGCTATGAAGGTGAGTTAAAACACGGCGAAATAGGGGAAGTTATGAGAGGTATGCAAAAAACACAGTTATATAGTGGAAGGTATGAGAGGTGCACAAAATCACAGTGATATATGGGAAGGTATAGGAGATGCACGAAAACAGAGCGATTTAGGGGAAGGTATGAGAGGTGCGCGAAAACACAGTGATATAGGGGAAGGTATGAGAGGTGCGCGAAAACACAGGGATATAGGGGAAGGTATGAGAGGTGCGTGAAAACACAGTGATATATGGGAAATTATGGGAGGTGCGCGAAAGCACGGCGATTTGGGGGAATCTATAAGAGACGCCGAAAACTCGGCGAAAAATGGGAAGCTATGGGAGGTCCGTGAAAACAAGACGATATAGCGGAAGTGATGAGAGGTGCACCAGAGCACAGCGAAATAGGGAAAGCTGTGGGAGGTGCGCGAAAACACAGCGATATAGGGGAATGAATGGGAGGTGCGTTGAAAAACTGCGATATAGTGGAAGGTATGAGAGGTGCGCGAAAACACAGCGATTTGGGGGAATCTATAAGAGGCGCCGAAAACTCGGTGAAAAATGGGAAGCTATGGGAGGTCCGTGAAAACAGGGCGATATAGCGGAAGTGATGAGAGGTGCACCAGAGCACAGCGACATAGGGCAAGCTGTGGGAGGTGTGCGAAAACACAGCAATATAGGGGAAGGAATGGGAGGTGCGTTAAAACACTGCGATATAGGGGAAGGTATGAGAGGTGCACGAAAACACATTGATATAGGGGAAGCTACGAGTGATGCTCGAAAACACAGCAATATAGTGGAAGGTATGAGAGGTGCGCGAAAACACAGTGAAATATGGGAAGCTATGGGAGGTGCACGAAAACACAGCGAGAAAGGAGAAGGTGTGAGAGGTGTCAGAAACACAGCAATATTGGAGAAGGTATGAGAGTTGCGTGAAAACACAGCAATGTAGGGGAAGCTATACAAGGTGTGCCCTAGAACATGGCGATATAGGAGAAGGTATTAGATGTGCGCGAAAACACAGCGATACAGCGGAAGCTATGGGAGGTGCGTGAAAACACGATGATATAGGAGAAGGTCTGAGAGGTGTGAGAAAACACAGCAATATAGGGTTAGCTGTGGTACGTGCGTGAAAACACAGCCAAAATAGAAGAAGGTATGAGAGGTGCACGAAAAAAGAGCGACGTAGGGGAAGCTATGCGACGTGCGCCAGAACGCGACGATATAGGGGAAGCTAAGAGAGGTGCGCAAAAACACAGCGATTTGGGGGAATCTATAAGAGGCGCGCGAAAACATCACAATATATGGGAAGCTATGACTGTTGTGCGTAAACACAGCGATATAGGGGAATGAATGGGAGGTGCGTGAAAACACAGCGATATAGCGGAAGCTATGGAGGTGTGTTAAATCATGGCGAAGTAGGGGAAGTTATGAGAGGTGCGCAAAAACACAGCGATGTAGGGGAAGTTATGAGCGGTGCGTGTAAACACAGCAATATAGGGGAAGTTATGGGAGGTGCACAAAAGCACGGCGATTTGGGGGAATCAATAAGAGGCGTCGAAAACTCGGCGAAAAATGGGAAGCTATGGGAGGTCCGTGAAAACAAAGCAATATAGCGGAAGTGATGAGAGGTGCACCAGAGCACAGCGTCATAGGGGAAGCAGTAGGAGGTGTGCGAAAACACAGCGATATAGGGGAATGAATGGGAGGTGCGTTGAAATACTGCGATATAGGGGAAGGTATGAGAGGTGCGCAAAAACACAGTGATATAGGGGAAGGTATGAGAGGTGCGCGAAAACACAGTGAAATATGGGAAGCTATGGGAGGTGCACGATAACACAGCGAGAAAGGAGAAGGTGTGAGAGGTGTCAGAAACACAGCAATATAGGAGAAGGTATGAGAGTTTCGTGATAACACAGCGATGTAGGCAAAGCTAAGCGATGTGAGCCCTAGAACACAGCGATATAGGGGAAGAAATTAGATGTGCGCGAAAACACAATGATATAGGGGAAGCTATGGGAGGTGCGTGAAAACACGATGATATAGGAGAAAATCTGAGAGGTGTGAGAAAACACAGCAATATAGGGTTAGCTGTGGGACGTGCGTGAAAACACAGCCAAAATAGGAGAAGGTATGAGAGGTGAGTGAAAAAGAGCGACGTAGGGGAAGCTATGCAAGGTGCGCCAGAACGCGGTGATGTAGGGGAAAATAAGAGAGGTGCGCGAAAACACAGCGATATAGGGGAATGTATGAGTGGTGCGCGAAAACATCGATATAGGAGAGCTACGAGAGGCGCGTGAAAAAACATCGATATAGTGGAAGGTATGAGAGGGTCGTGAAAACACGTCGATATAGGGGAAGGTATGTGAGATGAGCGACAACTCAGCTAAAAAGGAGAAGGTATGAAAGGTGCGTGAGAACATGGCGATATAGGCAAAGCTATGAGAGGTGGTCAAAAACACAGCGATATAAGGAAACTAGGAGAGTTGTGCGAAAATACAGCGATATAGTGGAATGTATGAGAAGTGCGCGAAAACACAGCGATATATGGGAAGCTATGGGAGTTGCACGTAAACACAGCCAGATAGGGGAAGATATGAGTGGTGTGAGGAAACACAGCAATATAGGTGGAGCTATGAGAGGTGCGCAAAAACACAGCGATTTGGGCGAATCTATGAGAGGTTTGCAAAAACATCGCAATATTTGGGAAGCTATGAGAGGTGCGCGGAAAAACAGCGATAAATGGGAAGTTATGGGAGGTCCCTGAAACCATGGCCATATAGGGGAAGTTATGTGAGCTGCTTGATAACACAGCGATATAGGGGAAGTAATGAGATGTGCGCGAAAATACGGTGATATAGGGGAAGCTGTGAGAGGTGAGCGAAAACACAGCGCTATAGGGGAAGCCTTGGGAGGTGCGCAAAATCACAGTGATATCGAGTAAGGGATGAGAGGTGCGTGAAAACACAGCGATATAGTGGAAGCTATGGGAGGTGCTCGAAAACACAGCGATATAGGGGAATGTATGGGAGGTGCATGAAAATACAGCGATATAGGGGAAGGTATGAGAGGTGCGTGAAAACAGGGCGATATACTTGAAGGTATGAGAGGTGCTTTAATACACGTCGATACAGGGGAATGTATGAGAAATGAGTGAAAACCCAGCTAAAAAAGGGATGGTATGAGAGGTGCACGAAAACATGGTGATATATGGGAAACTAGGGGAGGTGCGTGAAAACAGGGCAATATAGGGGTAGGTATCAGAGGTGCGCTTAAAGACAGTGATAAGCGGGAAGCTATGAGAGGTGCGCGAAAACACAGCAATATATGGGAAGCTATGAGAAGTGCGCGATAACACAGCAAAAATGGGTTAGATATGAGAGGTGCGCAAAAACACGGCGATACATGGGAAGCTATGGGAGGTGCGTGCAAACCGGGCGATATAAGGGTAGGTATGAGAGGTGCGCGAAAAGACAGTGATAAGCGGGAAGCTATGAGAGATGCGCAAAAACACAGTGATACAGGGGAAGGTATGAGTGATGCACGAAAACATCGATATAGGGGAGCTACGAAAGGCACGTGAAAAAAAATCGATATAGTGGAAGGTATGAGAGGTGCGTGAAAACAGTTAAAAAGGGGAAGGCATGAGAAGTGCGTGAGAACATGGCGATATAGGCAAAGGTATTAGAGGTGCGCAAAAACACAACGATATAGGGGAAGCTATGCGAGGTGTGCAAAAACACGGCGATATAGGGGAAGCTATGAGAAGAGCGCGAAAACACTGCGATTTGGGGGAAGCTATGAGAGGTGCATGAAAACATTGCAATATATGGAAAGCTATGAGAGGTGCACGAGAACACAGCGATATAGAGGTAGGTATGCGTGGTGCATGAAAACACAGTGATATAGAGGAAGGTACGAGAGGTGCGCGAAAACACAACGATATAGGGGAATGTATCAGAGGTGCGTGAAAGCACAGCGAAATATGGGAAGCTATGGAGGTGCATTAAATCACGACAAAATAGGGGAAGTTATGTGAGCTGCTTGATAACACAGCGATATAGGGGAAGTAATGAGATGTGCGCGAAAATACGGTGATATAGGGGAAGCTATGAGAGGTGAGTGAAAACACAGCGCTATAGGGGAACCCTTGGGAGGTGCGCAAAATCACAGTGATATCGGGGAAGGGATGAGAGGTGCGTGAAAACACGGCGATATAGGGGAAGGTATGAGTGGTTCGCGAAAACAGGGCGATATACGTGAAGGTATGAGAGGTTCTTTAATACACGTCGATATAGGGGAACGTATGAGAGATGAGCGAAAACTCAGCAAAAAAGGGAAGGTATGAGAGGTGCGCGAAAACACAGTGATATATGGGAAACTAGGGGAGGTGCGTGAAAACAGGGCGATATAGGGGTAGGTATCAGAGGTGTGCTGAAAGACAGTGATAAGCGGGAAGCTATGAGAGGTGCACGAAAACACAGCGATATAGGGGAAGATATGAGTGATGCGCGAAAACATCGATATGGGGGAGCTACGAGAGGCACGTGAAAAAAAATCGATATAGGGGAAGGTATGAGAGATGAGTGAAAACTCAGTTAAAAAGGGGAAGGTATGAGATGTGCGTGAGAACGTGGCGATATAGGCAAAGCTATCAGAGGTGAGCAAAAACACAGTGATACAGGGGAAGGTATGGGAGGTGCATGACAACACGGCAATATAGGGGAAGGTATGAGAGGTGCGCGAGAACACAACGATATAGGGGAAGCAATGCGAGGTGTGCAAAAACACGGCGATATAGGGGAAGCTATGAGAGGAGCGCGAAAACACTGCAATTTGGGGGAAGCTATGAGAGGTGCGCAAAAACATTGCAATATATGGAAAGCTATGAGAGGTGCACGAGAACACAGCGATATAGGGGTAGGTATGCGTGGTGCATGAAAACACAGTGATATAGGGGAAGGTATGAGAGGTGCGCGAAAGCACAACGATATAGGGGAATGTATTAGAGGTGCATGAAAACACAGAAATATAGGGGAAGGTATGAGAGGTGCGCGAAAACACAGCTATATAGTGGAAGGTATGAGAAGTGCGCAAAAACAGCGATATATGGGAAGCTATGAGAGGTGCACGAAAACACGGCGATATGCGTGAAGGTATGAAAGGTGCGTGAAAACACGTTGATATAGGGCAAGGTATGAGAGATGAGCGAAAACTCAGCTAAAAAGGAGAAGGTATGAGAGGCGCGTGAGAACATGGCGATATAGGCAAAGCTATTTGAGGTGAACAAAAACACAACAATATATGGGAAGGTATGAGAGGTGCGCGAAAACACAAAAATATAGGGGAAGCTATGCGAGCTGCGCGAAAACACAGCAATATCGGGGAAGTTATGAGAGGTGCCAGAAAACACATTGATATAGTGGAAGGTATGAGAGGTGTGCAAAAACACAACGATTTGGGCGAATCTATGAGAGGTCCGCGAAAATATCACAATATATGGGAAGCTATGAGTGGTGCGCAAAAACACGGCGAAAAATGGGAAGCTATGAGAGGTTCCTGAAAACATGGCGATATAGGGGAAGTTATATGAGTTGCTTGATAACACAGCGATATAGGAGAAGTAATGAGATCTGCGTGAAAACACGGTGATATAGGGGAAGCTACGAGAGGTGAGCAAAAACAGCGCTATAGGGGAAGCCTTGGGAGGTGCGCGAAATCACAGTGATATCGGGGAAGGGATGAGTGATGCATGAAAACACAGCGATATAAGGGAATGTATGGGAGGTGCGTGAAAATACTGCGATATAGGGGAAAGTATGAAATGTGTGAGTAAACACAGCAATATAGGGGAAGGTATGGGAGGTGCATGAAAAAACGGCGATATATGGAGAAGGTATGAGAGGTGCGCGAAAACATAGTGGTGGAGGTGAAGCTATGCGAGGTGTGCGAAAACACAGCGATTTGCGGGGAGCTATGAGAGGTACGCAAAAACATTGCAATATATGGAAAGCTATGAGAGGTGCGCAAAAACACAGCGATAGAGGGGAAGGTATGAGGGGTGTGCGAGAACATGACGATCTAGGGGAAGCTATGAGAGGTACGCTAAAACACTGCGATTTGGGGGAAGCTATGAGAGGTGCGCAAAAACATTGCAATATATGGAAAGCTATGACAGGTGGACGAGAGCACAGTGATAGAAGGGAAGCTATGAGAGGTGCACGATAACACAGCGATATAGCGGAACGTATGAGAGGTGCGTGAAAACACAGTGATACAGGGGAAGGTATGAGAGGTGCGCAAAAACACAACGGTATAGGGGAAGGTATGAGAGGTGCACAAAAACACAATGATATGGAGAATGTATCAGAGGTGCGCAAAAACACAGCGATATAGAGGAAGCTATGGGAGGTGCACGAAAACACAGTGATATAGGGAAAGCTATGGAGGTGTGCGAAACAATGGCGATTTGGGGGAATCTATTAGAGACACGAGAAAACTCGGTGAAAATGAGAGGTCCGTGAAAACAAGGCAATATAGCGGAAGTGATGAGAGGTGCACGAGAGCACAGCGACATAGGGGAAGCTGTGTGAGGTGCGCGAAAACGCAGCAATATGGGGGAATGAATGGGAGGTGCGTTTAAACACTGCGATATACGGAAGGTATGTGAGGTGCGCGAAAACACAGTGATATAGGTGAAGCTATGGGAGGTGCACGAAAACAGAGCGAGAAAGCGGAAGCTCTGAGAGGTGTCAGAAACACAGCAATATAGGGGAATCTATGGGAGGTGCGTGAAAGCACGGCGATATAGGAGAAGGTATGAGAGGTGCGCGAAAACACAGCGATGTAGGGGACGCTAAGCGAGGTGTGCCCTAGAACACGGCGATATATGAGAAGATATGAGATGTGCGCGAAAACACAGTGATATAGGGGAAGATATGGAAGGTGCGCGCAACACAGCAATATGGGGGAATGTATGGGAGGTGCGTGAAAACACAGCGATATAGGGGAACCTATGGAGGTGTGTTAAATCATGGCGAAATATGGGAATTTATGAGAGGTGCGCAAAAACACAGCGATGTAGGGGAAGATATGGGAGGTGCATGAAAGCACAGCGATATAGTACAAGGTATGAGAGGTACGCGAAAACACAGCGATATATGGGAAGCTATGGGAAATGCATGAAAACAGAGCGATATAGGGGAAGGTATGAGAAATATGAGAATACACAGCAGTATAGGGTTAGCTATGGGACGTGCGTGAAAACAGGGCCAAAATAGGTGAAAGTATGAGAGGTGCGCGAAAACAGAGCGACGTAGGGGAAGCTATGCGAGGTGCACCAGAACGCGGCGATATAGGGGAAGCTAAGAGAGGTGCGGAAAAACACAGCGATTTGGGGGACCCTATGAGAGGTGCGCAAAAACATGGCGATAAATGGGAAGCTCTGGGAGGTGCATGACAACACGGCGATATAGGGGAAGGTATCAGTGGTGCATGAAAGCACAGCGATACAGGGAATCTATGGGAGGTGTGAGAAAACACAGCAATATAGTGGATGGTGTGATAGGCACACGAAAACACAGCGATATATGGGAAGCTATGGAGGTGAGTTAAAACACGGAGAAATAGGGGAAGGTATGAGAGGTGAGCAAAAAACACAGTGATATAGTGGAAGGTATGAGAGGTGCGCAAAATCACAGTGATATATGGGAAGCTATGGAGGTGCACGAAAACAGAGCAAGAAAGGGGCAGGAATGAGAGGTGTGAGCGAAGACAGCAATATAGGGGAAGCTATGGGAGGTGCGTGAAAGCACGGCGATATAGGAGAAGGTATGAGAGGTGCGCGAAAACACAGCGATGCAAGGGAATCTATGCGAGGTGTGTCAGGACACGGAGATATAGGGGAAGTTATGAGAGGTGCGCAAAAACACAGCGATTTGGGGGAATCGATGAGTGGTGCGCGAAAACATCGCAATATGTGGGAAGCTATGAGAGGTGCGCGAAAACAAGGTGAAAAATGGGAAGCTATGGAAGATCCGTGAAAACAAGGCGATATAGCGGAAGTGATGAGGGGTGCTCGAGAGCACAGCGACATAGGGGAAGCTATGGGAGGTGCGCGAAAACACAGCAATATAGGGGTACGTATGTGTGGTGCATGAAAACACTGTGATATAGGGGAAGGTATCAGAGGTGCGTGAAAGCACAGCGATACGGGGGAATCTATGGGAGGTGTGCGAAAACACAGTGATATAGTGGATGGTGTGATAGGCACAAGAAATCACAGCGATATTTGGGAAGCTATGGAGGTGCGTTAAAACACAGCGAAATAGGGGAAGTTATGAGAGATGCTCAAAAACACAGTGATATAGTGGAAGGAATGAGAGGTGCGCGAAAACACAGCGATATATGGGAAGATATGGGGGATTCACGAAAACAGAGCGATATAGGGGAAGGTATGAGAGGTGTTGGAAAACAGAGCGATATAGGGGATAGTATGGGAGGTGCGTGAAAACACGGCGATATAGGAGAAGGTCTGAGAGGTGTGAGAAAACACAGCAATATAAGGGAAGCTATGGGACGTGCTTGAAAACACGCCCAAAATAGGAGAAGGTATGAGAGGTGCGCGAAAACAGAGCGACGTAGGGGAAGCTATGCGAGATGCGCCAGAACGCGGCGATATAGGGGAAGCCAAGAGAGGTGCGCAAAAACACAGCGATTTGGGGGCATCTTTGAGAAGTGCGCAAAAACACGGTGAAAAATGGGAAGCTATGGGAGGTCCATGAAAACAGGGCGATAAAGCGGAAGTGATGGGAGGTGCGTTAAAACAACGCAATATAGGGGAAGGTATGAGAGGTGCGCGAAAACACAGTGATAAAGGGGAAGCTGTGGGAGGTGCGCGAAAACACGGCGATATACATGAAGGTATGAGAGGTGCATGAAAACACATCGATATAGGGGAAGCTACGAGTGATGCGCGAAAACACAGCGATATAGTGCAAGGTATGAGAGGTGCACGAAAACACAGCGAAACATAGGAAGCTATGGGAGTTGCACGAAAACAGAGCGAGAAAGGGGAAGGTATGAGAGGTGTCAGAAAACACGGCGATATAGGAGAAGTTCTGAGAGGTGCAAAAAAACACTGCAATATAGAGGAAGCTATGGGACGTGCGTGAAAACACGGCCAAAATAGGAGAAGCTATGAGAAGTGTGATAATACAGAGCACCGTAGGGGAAGGTATGTGAGGTGCGCCAGAACGCGGCGATATAGGGGAAGCTAAGAGAGTTGCACAAAAACACAACGATTTGGGGGAATCTATGAGAGGCGCGTGAAAACTCGGCGAAAAATGGGAAGCTACGTGAGGTCCGTGAAAAAAGGGCGATATAGCGGAAGTGATGAGAGGTGCACAAGAGTAGAGCAACATAGGGGAAGCTATGGGAGATGCGTGAAAACTGAGCAATATAGGGGAAGTTATGAGAGCTGCTTGATGACACAGCGATATAGCAGAAGATAAGAGATGTGCATGAAAATGCGGTGATATAGGGGATACTATGAGAGGTGAACAATAACACAATGATATAGGGGAAGCCTTGGGAGGTGCGCGAAATCACAGTGATATTGGGGAAGGGATCAGAGGTTCGTGAAAACACAGCGATATAGAGGAAGGTATGTGAGGTGCGCAAAAACACAGCGATATATGGGAAGCTATGAGAGGTGCGTGAAAAAACATCGATATAGTGGAAGGTAAGAGAGGTGTGCGAAAACACAACGATATAGGGGAAGGTATGCGAGGTGCGCGTAAACACGGTGATATAGGGGAAGGTATGGGAGGTCCGTGAAAACACAGTGATATAGGGGAAGCTCTGGGAGGTGCGTGAAAACACGTCGATATAGGGGAAGGTATGAGAGATGAGCGACAACTCAGCTAAAAAGGGGAAGGTATGAGAGGTGCGTGAGAACATGGCGATATAGGCAAAGCTATGAGAGGTGGTCAAAAACACAGCGATATAAGGAAACTAGGAGAAGTGCGCGAAAATACAGTGATATAGTGGAAGGTATGAGAGGTGCGCGAAAACACAGCGATATATGGGAAGCTATGGGAGGTGCACGTAAACACAGTCAGAAAGGGGAAGATATGAGTGGTGTGAGGAAACACAGCAATATAGGTGGTGCTATGGGAGGTGCGTGAAAGCACGGCAAGATATGGAGAAGTATGAGAGGTGTGCAAAAACATAGTGGTGGAAGTGAATCTATGAGAGGTGCGCAAAAACAAGGCGAAAAATGGGAAGCTATGGGAGGTCCGTGAAAACACAGCAATATAGGGAAATGAATGGGAAGTGCATTAAAACACTGCGAAAAGGGGAAGGTATGAGAGGTGCGCGAAAACACAGCGATATAGTGGAAGGTATGAGAGGTGCACGAAGACACAGCGATATATGGGAAGCTATGGGAGGTGCGCGAAAACACAGTGATGTAGGGGAAGCTCTGGGAGGTGCGTGAAACACGTCGATATAGGGGAAGGTATGAGAGATGAGCGAAAACTCAGCTAAAAAGGGGAAGGTATGAGAGGTGCGTGAGAACATGGTGATATAGGCAAAGCTATGAGAGGTGAGCAAAAACACAGCGATATAGGGGAAGACATGAGAGGTGCCCGAAAACACAACGATATAGGGGAAGCTACGAAAGGTGCGCGAGAACACAGCGATATAGTGGAAGATATGAGAGGTGCGCAAAAACACAGCGATAAATGGGAAGCTATGGGAGGTGCACAAAAACAGAGCGAGAAAGGGGAAGGCATGAGTGGTGTGAGAAAACACAGCAGTATATGGGGAGCTATGGGAGGTGCGTGAAAAAACGGCGATATATGGGGAAGGTATGAGAGGTGTGCGAAAACATAGTGGTGGAGGTGAAGCTATGCGAGGTGCAGGAAAACACGGTGATATATTGGAAGCTATGAGATGCGCGCGAAAACACAGCGATTTGGGGGAAGCTATGAGAGGTGCGCAATAACACAGCGATATAGCGGAAGGTATGAGAGGTGCGTGAAAACACAGTGATATAGGAGAAGCTATAGGAGGTGCGTGAACACACGGTGATATACGTGTAGGTATGAGTGGTGCTTGAAAACACGTCGATATAGGGGAAGCGATGAGAGTGCGCGAAAATGCAGCGATGTAGGGGACGGCATGATAGGTGCGTGAAAACACAGTGATACAGGGGAAGGTATGAGAGGTGCGCAAAAACACAACGGTATAGGCGAAGGAATCAGAGGTGACAGAAAACACAGCAATATAGGGGAAGACTTGGGAGGTGCACGAAATCACAGTGATATAGTGGATGGTGTGATAGGCACACGAAAACACAGCGATATATGGGAAGCTATGAAGGTGAGTTAAAACACGGCGAAATAGGGGAAGGTATGAGAGGTATGCAAAAAACACAGTTATATAGTGGAAGGTATGAGAGGTGCACAAAATCACAGTGATATATGGGAAGGTATGGGAGATGCACGAAAACAGAGCGATTTAGGGGAAGGTATGAGAGGTGCGCGAAAAGACAGTTATATAGGAGAAGGTATGAGAGGTGCGTGAAAACAAAGCGATATAGGGGAAGGTATGAGAGGTGCGCGAAAACACAGTGATATATGGAAAGTTATGGGAGGTGCGCGAAAGCACGGCGATTTGGGGGAATCTATAAGAGGCGCTGAAAACTCGGCGAAAAATGGGAAGCTATTGGAGGTCCGTAAAAACAAGGTGATATAGCGGAAGTGATGAGAGGTGCACCAGAGCACAGCGACATAGGGGATGCTGTGGGAGGTGCACGAAAACACAGCGATATAGGGGAATGAATGGGAGGTGCGTTGAAATACTGCGATATAGGGGAAGGTATGAGAGGTGCGCGAAAACACAGTGATATAGGGGAAGCTATGGGAGGTGCGCGAAAACACGGCGATATACATGAAGGTATGAGAGGTGAGCGAAAACACATTGATATAGGGGAAGCTACGAGTGATGCTTGAAAACACAGTGATATAGTGGAAGGTATGAGAGGTGCGCGAAAACACAGCGAAATATTGGAAGCTATGGGAGGTGCACGAAAACACAGCGAGAATGAAGGTGTGAGAGGTGTCGAAACACAGCAATATAGGAGAATGTATGAGAGTTGCGTGAAAACACAGCAATGTAGGGGAAGCAATGCGAGGTGTGCCCTAGAACACGGCGATAAAGGAGAAGATATGAGATCTGCGCGAAAACACGGTGATATAGGGGAATGTATGGGGGGTGCACGAAAACACAGCGATATAGGGGAATGTATGGGGGTGCACGAAAACACAGCGATATAGGGGAATGTATGGGGGGGCGTGAAAACACAGCGATATAGGCGAAGTTATGAGCGGTGCGTGAAAACACATTGATATAGGGGAAACTATGAGAGGTGTGCGAAAATACAGCAATATAGTGCAAGGTATGAGAGGTGCACGAAAACACAGCGATATATAGGAAGCTATGGGAGATGCACGAAAACAGAGCAATAGAGGGGAAGGTATGAGAGGTGTGAGAAAACACAGCAATATAGAGTTAGCTATGGGACGTGCGTGAAAACAGGGCCAAAATAGAAGAAGGTATGAGAGGTGCGCAAAAGCAGAGCGACGTAGGGGAAGCTATGCGAGGTGCGCCAGAACGCGGCGATATAGGGGAAGATAAGAGAGGTGCGCAAGAACACAGCGATATAGTAGAAGGTATGAGAGGTGCGCTAAAACAGAGCGATATATGGGAAGCTATGGGAAATGCATGAAAACAGAGCGATATAGGGGAAGGTATGAGAAATATGAGAATACACAGCAGTATAGGGTTAGCTATGGGACGTGCGTGAAAACAGGGCCAAAATAGGTGAAAGTATGAGAGGTGCGCGAAAACAGAGCGACGTAGGGGAAGCTATGCGAGGTGCACCAGAACGCGGCGATATAGGGGAAGCTAAGAGAGGTGCGGAAAAACACAGCGATTTGGGGGACCCTATGAGAGGTGCGCAAAAACATGGCGATAAATGGGAAGCTCTGGGAGGTGCATGACAACACGGCGATATAGGGGAAGGTATCAGTGGTGCATGAAAGCACAGCGATACAGGGAATCTATGGGAGGTGTGAGAAAACACAGCAATATAGTGGATGGTGTGATAGGCACACGAAAACACAGCGATATATGGGAAGCTATGGAGGTGAGTTAAAACACGGAGAAATAGGGGAAGGTATGAGAGGTGAGCAAAAAACACAGTGATATAGTGGAAGGTATGAGAGGTGCGCAAAATCACAGTGATATATGGGAAGCTATGGAGGTGCACGAAAACAGAGCAAGAAAGGGGCAGGAATGAGAGGTGTGAGCGAAGACAGCAATATAGGGGAAGCTATGGGAGGTGCGTGAAAGCACGGCGATATAGGAGAAGGTATGAGAGGTGCGCGAAAACACAGCGATGCAAGGGAATCTATGCGAGGTGTGTCAGGACACGGAGATATAGGGTAAGTTATGAGAGGTGCGCAAAAACACAGCGATTTGGGGGAATCGATGAGTGGTGCGCGAAAACATCGCAATATGTGGGAAGCTATGAGAGGTGCGCGAAAACAAGGTGAAAAATGGGAAGCTATGGAAGATCCGTGAAAACAAGGCGATATAGCAGAAGTGATGAGAGGTGCTCGAGAGCACAGCGACATAGGGGAAGCTATGGGAGGTGCGCGAAAACACAGCAATATAGGGGTACGTATGTGTGGTGCATGAAAACACTGTGATATAGGGGAAGGTATCAGAGGTGCGTGAAAGCACAGCGATACGGGGGAATCTATGGGAGGTGTGCGAAAACACAGTGATATAGTGGATGGTGTGATAGGCACAAGAAATCACAGCGATATTTGGGAAGCTATGGAGGTGCGTTAAAACACAGCGAAATAGGGGAAGTTATGAGAGATGCTCAAAAACACAGTGATATAGTGGAAGGAATGAGAGGTGCGCGAAAACACAGCGATATATGGGAAGATATGGGGGATTCACGAAAACAGAGCGATATAGGGGAAGGTATGAGAGGTGTTGGAAAACAGAGCGATATAGGGGATAGTATGGGAGGTGCGTGAAAACACGGCGATATAGGAGAAGGTCTGAGAGGTGTGAGAAAACACAGCAATATAAGGGAAGCTATGGGACGTGCTTGAAAACACGCCCAAAATAGGAGAAGGTATGAGAGGTGCGCGAAAACAGAGCGACGTAGGGGAAGCTATGCGAGATGCGCCAGAACGCGGCGATATAGGGGAAGCCAAGAGAGGTGCGCAAAAACACAGCGATTTGGGGGCATCTTTGAGAAGTGCGCAAAAACACGGTGAAAAATGGGAAGCTATGGGAGGTCCATGAAAACAGGGCGATAAAGCGGAAGTGATGGGAGGTGCGTTAAAACAACGCAATATAGGGGAAGGTATGAGAGGTGCGCGAAAACACAGTGATAAAGGGGAAGCTGTGGGAGGTGCGCGAAAACACGGCGATATACATGAAGGTATGAGAGGTGCATGAAAACACATCGATATAGGGGAAGCTACGAGTGATGCGCGAAAACACAGCGATATAGTGCAAGGTATGAGAGGTGCACGAAAACACAGCGAAACATAGGAAGCTATGGGAGTTGCACGAAAACAGAGCGAGAAAGGGGAAGGTATGAGAGGTGTCAGAAAACACGGCGATATAGGAGAAGTTCTGAGAGGTGCAAAAAAACACTGCAATATAGAGGAAGCTATGGGACGTGCGTGAAAACACGGCCAAAATAGGAGAAGCTATGAGAAGTGTGATAATACAGAGCACCGTAGGGGAAGGTATGTGAGGTGCGCCAGAACGCGGCGATATAGGGGAAGCTAAGAGAGTTGCACAAAAACACAACGATTTGGGGGAATCTATGAGAGGCGCGTGAAAACTCGGCGAAAAATGGGAAGCTACGTGAGGTCCGTGAAAAAAGGGCGATATAGCGGAAGTGATGAGAGGTGCACAAGAGTAGAGCAACATAGGGGAAGCTATGGGAGATGCGTGAAAACTGAGCAATATAGGGGAAGTTATGAGAGCTGCTTGATGACACAGCGATATAGCAGAAGATAAGAGATGTGCATGAAAATGCGGTGATATAGGGGATACTATGAGAGGTGAACAATAACACAATGATATAGGGGAAGCCTTGGGAGGTGCGCGAAATCACAGTGATATTGGGGAAGGGATCAGAGGTTCGTGAAAACACAGCGATATAGAGGAAGGTATGTGAGGTGCGCAAAAACACAGCGATATATGGGAAGCTATGAGAGGTGCGTGAAAAAACATCGATATAGTGGAAGGTAAGAGAGGTGTGCGAAAACACAACGATATAGGGGAAGGTATGCGAGGTGCGCGTAAACACGGTGATATAGGGGAAGGTATGGGAGGTCCGTGAAAACACAGTGATATAGGGGAAGCTCTGGGAGGTGCGTGAAAACACGTCGATATAGGGGAAGGTATGAGAGATGAGCGACAACTCAGCTAAAAAGGGGAAGGTATGAGAGGTGCGTGAGAACATGGCGATATAGGCAAAGCTATGAGAGGTGGTCAAAAACACAGCGATATAAGGAAACTAGGAGAAGTGCGCGAAAATACAGTGATATAGTGGAAGGTATGAGAGGTGCGCGAAAACACAGCGATATATGGGAAGCTATGGG